>NW_025956928.1:0-36777 GCF_023159225.1 Perognathus longimembris pacificus
GGGAGTTACCAGTACAGGAACCATACCAGGAAGTACTTAATTTATTAAGCTACTGCTTTTCTTAATCTCAGTGGAGATATTTACTGATAAACAGCTACTACGCAACATGTTCATGTCGTTCATAAATGAACTTGTATCTCTCTCCCGTCACCACAAATCAGATTCTTCTGAGGAGTTCCCAGTACATTATCCTTTCCCCTGTGTAATTACCTTAACAAGCTCCAGCTGTTTTTATTCTCAGAAGGTTTACTCCCTGATATACAGCTGCCTACCCCCTTCGTAAGTGCAGGTCCTAAATGAGCTTTTTTCTCTGTTCCCTCACAAAAATCCGGATTCTTTGGGGAGTTACCAGTACAGTAACCATACCAGGAAGTACTTAATTTATTAAGCTACTGCTTTTCTTAATCTCAGTGGAGATATTTACTGATAAACAGCTACATATGCAGCATGTTCATGTCGTTCCTAAATGAGCTTTTTTCTCTGTTCCCTCACCACAATCCATATTCTTTTGGGGAGTTACCAGTACAATATCCATACCAGGAAGTACTTAATTTATTAAGCTACTGCTTTTCTTAATCTCAGTGGAGATATTTACTGATAAACAGCTACGTATGCAGCACGTGCATGTCGTTCCTAAATGAGCTTTTATCTCTCTCCCCTCACCACAAATCAGATTCTTCTGAGGAGTTCCCAGTACATTATCCTTTCCCCTGTGTAATTACCTTAACAAGGTAAAGCTGTTTTTAATCTCAGAAGCGATACTCCCTGATATACAGCTGCCTACCCCCTTCGTAAGTGCAGGTCCTAAATGAGCTTTTTTCTCTGTTCCCTCACCACAATCCAGATTCATTTGGGGAGTTACCAGTACAGTAACCATACCAGGAAGTACTTAATTTATTAAGCTACTGCTTTTCTTAATCTCAGTGGAGATATTTACTGATAAACAGCTATCTACGCAGCATGATCATGTCGTTCCTAAATGAGCTTTTATCGCTCTCCCGTCACCACAAATCAGATTCTTCTGAGGAGTTCCCAGTACATTATCCTTTCCCTTGTGTAATTACCTTAACAAGCTCCAGCTGTTTTTATTCTCAGAAGGTTTACTCACTGATATACAGCTGCCTACCCCCTTCGTAAGTGCAGGTCCTAAATGAGCTTTTTTCTCTGTTCCCTCACCACAATCCACATTCTTTTGGGGAGTTACCAGTACCGTAACCATACCAGGAAGTAATTAATTTAAAAAGCTACTGCTTTTCTTAATCTCAGTGGATATATTTACTGATAAACAGCTAACTATGCAGCATGTTCATGTCATTCCTAAATGAGCTTTTTTCTCTGTTTCCTCACCACAATCCAGATTCTTTTGGGGAGTTACCAGTACAATATCCATACCAGGAAGTACTTAATTTATTAAGCTACTGCTTTTCTTAATCTCAGTGGAGATATTTACTGATACACAGCTACCTACGCAGCATGTTCATGTCGTTCCTAAATGAGCTTTTATCTCTCTCCCGGTCACCACAAATCAGATTCTTCTGAGGAGTTCCCAGTACATTATCCTTTCCCCTGTGTAATTACCTTAACAAGCTCCAGCTGTTTTTATTCTCAGAAGGTTTACTCCCTGATATACAACTGCCTACCCCCTTCGTAAGTGCAGGTCCTAAATGAGCTTTTTTCTCTGTTCCCTCACCACAATCCAGATTCTTTTGGGGAGTTACCAGTACAGTAACCATACCAGGAAGTACTTAATTTATTAAGCTACTTCTTTTCTTAATCTCAGTGGAGATATTTACTGATAAACAGCTACCTATGCATCATGTTCATGTCGTTCCTAAATGAGCTTTTATCACTCTCCCCTCACCACAAATCAGATTCTTCTGAGGAGTTCCCAGTACATTATCCTTTCCCCTGTGTAATTACCTTAACAAGCTCCAGCTGTTTTTATTCTCAGAAGCGATACTCCCTGATATACAGCTGCCTACCCCCTTCTTTAGTGAAGGTCCTAAATGAGCTTTTTTCTCTGGTCCCTCACCACAATCCAGATTCTTTTGGGGAGTTACCAGTACAGTAACCATACCAGGAAGTACTTAATTTATTAAGCTACTGCTTTTCTTAATCTCAGTGGAGATATTTACTGATAAACAGCTACCTACGCAGCATGTTCATGTCGTTCATAAATGAACTTTTATCTCTCTCCCCGTCACCACAAATCAGATTCTTCTGAGGAGTTCCAGTACATTATCCTTTCCCCTGTGTAATTACCTTAACAAGCTCCAGCTGTTTTTATTCTCAGAAGGTTTACTCCCTGATATACAGCTGCCTACCCCCTTCGTAAGTGCAGGTCCTAAATGAGCTTTTTGCTCTGTTCCCTCACAAAAATCCGGATTCTTTGGGGAGTTACCAGTACAGTAACCATACCAGAAAGTACTTAATTTATTAAGCTACTGCTTTTCTTAATCTCAGTGGAGATATTTACTGATAAACAGCTACCTATGCAGCATGTTCATGTCGTTCCTAAATGAGCTTTTTTCTCTGTTCTCTCACCACAATCCAGATTCTTTTGGGGAGTTACCAGTACAATATCCATACCAGGAAGTACTTAATTTATTAAGCTACTGTTTTTCTTAATCTCAGTGGAGATATTTACTGATAAACAGCTACGTATGCAGCATGTGCATGTCGTTCCTAAATGAGCTTTTATCTCTCTCCCCTCACCACAAATCAGATTCTTCTGAGGAGTTCCCAGTACATTATCCTTTCCCCTGTGTAATTACCTTAACAAGCTCCAGCTGTTTTTATTCTCAGAAGCGATACTCCCTGATATACAGCTGCCTACCGCCTTCGTAAGTGCAGGTCCTAAATGAGCTTTTTTCTCTGTTACCTCACCACAATCCAGATTCTTTTTGGGAGTTACCAGTACAGTAAGCATACCAGGAAGTACTTAATTTATTAAGCTACTGCTTTTCTTAATCTCAGTGGAGATATTTACTGATAAACAGATATCTACGCAGCATGATCATGTCGTTCCTAAATGAGCTTTTATCTCTCTCCCCTCATCACAAATCAGATTCTTCTGAGGATTTCCCAGTACATTATCCTTTCCCCTGTGTAATTACCTTTACAAGCTTCAGCTGTTTTTATTCTCAGAAGGTTTACTCCCTGACATACAGCTGCCTACCCCCCTTCGTAATTGCAGGTCCTAAATGAGCTTTTTTCTCTGTTCCCTCACCACAATCCAAATTCTTCTGGGGAGTTACCAGTACAGTAACCATACCAGGAAGTAATTAATTTTAAAAGCTACTGCTTTTCTTAATCTTAGTGGAGATATTTACTGATAAACAGCTAACTACGCAGCATGTTCATGTCGTTCCTAAATGAGCTTTTATCGCTCTCCCTTCACCACAAATCAGATTCTTCTGAGGAGTTCCCAGTACATTATCCTTTCCCCTGTGTAATTACCTTAACAAGCTCCAGCTGTTTTTATTCTCAGAAGGTTTACTCCCTGATATACAGCTGCCTACCCCCTTTGTAAGTGCAGGTCCTAAATTAGCTTCTTTCTTTGTTCCCTCACCACAATCCAGATTCTTTTGGGGAGTTACCAGTACATTAACCATACCAGGAAGTACTTAATTTATTAAGCTACTGCTTTTCGTATTCTCAGTGGAGATATTTACTGATAAACAGCTACCTACGCAGCATGTTCATGTCGTTCATAAATGAGCTTTTATCTCTCTCCTCTCACCACAAATCAGATTCTTCTGAGGAATTCCCAGTACATTATCCTTTCCCCTGTGTAATTACCTTAACAAGCTCCAGCTGTTTTTATTCTCAGAAGGTTTACTCCCTGATATACAGCTGCCTACCCCCTTCGTAAGTGCAGGTCCTAAATTAGCTTTTTTCTCTGTTCCCTCACCACAATCCAGATTCTTTTGGGGAATTACCAGTACAGTAACCATACCAGGAAGTACATAATTTACTAAGCTACTGCTTTTCTTAATCTCAGTGGAGATATTTACTGATAAAGAGCTACCTACACAGCATGTTCATATCGTTCCTAAATGAGCTTTTTTCTCTCTCCCCTCACCACAAATCAGATTCTTCTGAGGAGTTCCCAGTACATTATCCTTTCCCCTGTGTAAGTACCTTAACAAGCTCCAGCTGTTTTTATTCTCAGAAGGTTTACTCCCTGATATACAGCTGCCTACCCCCTTCGTAAGTGCAGGTCCTAAATGAGCTTTTTTCTCTGTTCCCTCACCACAATCCAGATTCTTTTGGGGAGTTACCAGTACAGTAACCATACCAGGAAGTACTTAATTTATTAAGCTACTGCTTTTCTTAATCTCAGTGGAGATATTTACTGATAAACAGCTACGTACGCAGCATGTTCATGTCGTTCTTAAATGAGCTTTTATCTCTCTCCCCTCACCACAAGTCAGATTCTTCTGAGGAGTTCCCAGTACATTATCCTTTCCCCTGTGTAATTACCTTAACAATCTCCAGCTGTTTTTATTCTCAGAAGCGATACTCCTTGATATACAGCTGCCTACCCCCTTCGTAAGTGCAGGTCCTAAATGAGCTTTTTTATCTGTTCCCTCACCACAATCCAGATTCTTTTGGGGAGTTACCAGGACAGTAACCATACCAGGAAGTACTTAATTTATTAAGCTATTGCTTTTCTTAATCTCAGTGGAGATATTTACTGATAAACAGCTACCTACGCAGCATGTTCATGTCGTTCCTAAATGAGCTTTTATCTCTCTCCCCTCATCACAAATCAGATTCTTCTGAGGATTTCCCAGTACATTATCCTTTCCCCTGTGTAATTACCTTAACAAGCTCCAGCTGTTTTTATTCTCAGAAGGTTTACTCCCTGATATACAGCTGCCTACCCCCTTCGTAAGTGCAGGTCCTAAATGAGCATTTTTCTCTGTTCCCTCACCACAATCCAGATTCTTCTGGGGAGTTAGCAGTACAGTAACCATACCAGGAAGTAATTAATTTATTAAGCTACTGCTTTTCTTAATCTCAGTGGAGATATTTACTGATACACAGCTACCTACGCAGCATGTTCATGTCGTTCCTAAATGAGCTTTTATCGCTCTCCCCTCACCACAAATCAGATTCTTCTGAGGAGTTCCAGTACATTATCCTTTCCCCTGTGTAATTACCTTAACAATCTCCAGCTGTTTTTATTCTCAGAAGCGATACTCCCTGATATACAGCTGCCTACCCCCTTCGTAAGTGCAGGTCCTAAATGAGCTTTTTTCTCTGTTCCCTCACCACAATCCAAATTCTTCTGGGGAGTTACCAGTACAGTAACCATACCAGGAAGTAATTAATTTATTAAGCGTATGCTGCTGCCTGGAAGAGCTGAGAAAATTAACAAGACCTGAACCCACTGAGCTAGACATTAAGGAAGACTCAGATGGCTCAGACTCTGAGGAGAAATTATTCAATAAGCCTATTAAAGATAGATTGACCTATGTTGAGACTATGTTAAAATCAGTTATAGCTCTATTGTCACAGCTTCATCCAGAACAACAAACTCCTTTAAAGGGAGTCCTGGCAGACTTACAGCTCTCCTAGGTGCAGGCTGCTAGCAGGGGGGAGGAACCTGAGGCTAGAGAAATGCTAACACCACCGAGGTAACTTCTCCTGACCGAGCGCTCTATTTCCATCCACCCGGACAGATTTGAATTCCCAACCAGGGTGAGTGACCATTAGCCTGGAGCTTACATTTTCCATAAATCCACTGGGCTAGGTCAAGGAGATCAGCAATTGTGGGTGCTTGGAGACAACTGATCTCTAGTTCAGCTCAGCTGGTTGCTCGTCAAGTCTAAATTGTTTCAGGAAAGCTGCTCAAGTTTGAGCCCAATCATATATATTTGGAATGTTTTGCAGGACTTAGCTAACTTCTATGAGCGCTCAGGCAGATGAAGTTCTCTCTGTCTCTTTTTCTGTCTCCCTCTAAACTCTGCCTGCCTGCCTGTGACATAGGATGGGTATTGATATTTGTTTAACATCTGCTTTAAAAGACTCAAAAAAAAAGGTTTTCTATTCTTGTTATTGATGTTTAAGTTTTGGAGACTCAGTTAAATTCTGCTTGTTTGGCTAAATCATAAACTTTCTCTAGCATTGAGCACATGGTAGACAATAGGATTGGATGGAGTGAAAGCCGGCCCATCCCCCAGGTGACAAGCATGCCAAATTCCTGGAGGCTGGGCAGAGACTTGGAGTCCTGTGGCCTTGCATTTCAAAGGTGCCTTACAATTCAAATGCTGGAAGATGAAGGTGTCTTACTGTGAGCTCACTGTCTGTGTTTATACCCTGTCTCCCATGTGCTCCCTTTGTGAGCTAAACTGGTTTCTCAAAATGTGGCTTCTCGGATGATCTGAAAATTTTGGTTTGCTGAAAAGATTTTTTTTTGTTTACTATCTAACCATGTGGTTCTAGAATATAGGCAAAATAATATCATTTGCCACTGGAATTCCAGAAAAACTTACATGGCCAATTAAAGAACAATTCTAAGCGCGCCCCAAAACGTGTGCACATTGTCTGTATGTGTATGTATGTCTATGTCTATGTCTATGTGTTGGTAAAACTTAAAAACAAAACAAAAAACAGGTTTTAAGCCTAAACTGATATGTTTGGGAGCAAACAAATGTGTCTAAGAAAAACTCCAAAAGGCTTTAATATACAGCACGTGATATAAGTGCAATGATGTACAACCAGTATGTTATTCTTTATGTCTATCTATGCTAAGAGTCAAGTGTACATCTAATTCTGACAATTATTTGGTATAGACTTAAGATTTTGCTTCTCCATTTTTTTCTTTCTCTTTTTTCGCTGTGCTCTCATAAACTCTTTAAGATCAAGGGACCAGAGTCATTTTGAAATAACTGCACAGGTGTGACTATTAACCTAAATTTTCCGGACCCCAAATTAACATTTTGCTTTATAGGATACAGGTTGACATGTGTGCTAGCTGAGTGGACCGTGGCAGTCTATGGCTACAGAAAGCTGCCTCCACAGTCGGCTTCCAAACTGGGAGTTGTTTGTGACTTAGAAACTGCCCTGGCTGCTACAGAGAGCAGACTTGGTCGGCCTTCAATCTGTGTGGATTTTGTGACTAGAAAGATCGTTAAAGGCCCAAGCCTTCTAAAATCTGTTTAAAAATGCCCTTAACCAGTCTGTGTAGAAATTTACAGGCAACAAGCAGGAAATGTGACAGCCTATCCAGGGAACTCTACTACAGAATTATCCAGATGCAAAACATCTCTCCTGCTGGCCTGCTAATTTGGGATGGAAGACACAGCCACTTCAGATCCACTGAAGCTGAGACTTATTGTTATTCATTTGTTTTCTCTTTCATGTGCCAGTAAGGTAAGGTTAAATAATATGATTAGATTTAATGGCACATGGACCCCATTCAGTCTGCTGTTCTTTAAGTGTTACAGCAAATCTCTGGCAACTACTTGTTGGTCAATTCTTAGCAACTTACAGGTAAACTCTACTCCTTTTGTTCTCCTGTTGCTCTAATTGGAAATAAAAAGGGCTTTTATGGCTAAGACTCTTTGGATAGTTCAAAGCCAGCCCAGGCAGAGAAAAATAAAAATCCCTCTTGGTCATATTTTGGGTCCTTATTATTTAACTAGTCAAAAATTACAGTTAAGACTTCTCATTTACGTACTTTGCATGATTTTCAAAAATTTCTGGGAGATATTAATTGGCTTCGCCCTTATCTTCAATTGTCCACAGCTGAATTAAAACCCTTGTTTGATCTATTAAAGGGGGACCCTGACCCTACATCTCCCAGAGAAATGACAACTAAAGCAGCAGAAGCCTTGAGCATAGTAAATTCTGCCATTTCTTCCCAACATGTAAATTATATTGATTACTCAGCCCCTTGGGAAGCTTATATTTTAACTACACCTCATTCTCCAACAGCGGTCCTCTGGCAGAAGGGACCCCTTTTGTGGCTTTCCTTGCCTGCTACTCCTTCAAAAGTGTTAACTCCTTATTATGAATTGGTAGCCACCTTAGTCCATATGTGCCGTGTGGAATCTTGTAAGTATCTTGGACGAGATCCACAGGTTATTTATATCCCCTATACTTTACAACAGCAAAAATGGCTTTATACTCATTGTGATTCCTGAGCCATTGCTTGGGCCAATTGTGTGGGCACAATTTCACATCATTGTCCCTCCAACAAATTACTTCACTTTGCCTCTTCTTACCATTAAGGGAGGGCAATACTATTACAGATGAGGCTACCCAAATTTCTCTTTCTCAAATTGACTTGGCAAAGCAATCACATGCTGCCCACCATCAAAACAGTCGTGCCTTACGTCAACAATTTCATATTACTTATGAGGCAGCTCTTCAAATTGTAAAAACTTGTCCCAACTGTGCTACCTTCCTGCCTGTGCCCTCCAATGGGATTAATCCCCGAGGCTTAGTGGCTAATCATGTTTGGCAAATGGATGTTACCCACATCCCCTCTTTTGGACGGCTCGCTTTGTCCATGTTACAATAGACACTTACTCTAATTTTATTATGGCTACTCCTCTTAGCGGGGAAGCTGGCAAACATTGTATTTCCCATGCCTTACGCTGCTTTGCTACTATGGGACTTCCTAAACAAATTAAAACTGATAATGGTCCGGGATATGTTGGACGAGCTTTTCAAACTTTTTGCAAATCTTACCAAATTGTTCACTATACAGGAATCCCCTATAATCCTCATGGTCAAGGAATTGTCGAACGGGCCAACGGTTTGTTAAAACACCAAATTTCTAATTAAAAGGGGGGGAACTATACCCCTTCTCTCCTGTTAATATACTTTCTCATGCTTTATTCGTACTAAATTTTTTAAATTTGGATTGCAATGGCCACTCCGCAGCACAGCGGTTCTGGGAAAAGAGAGAGCAAAGAGCTTTTGCTCAAGTTAAGTGGAAAGATCCTCTAACAAGTGCTTGGCACGGGCCCGATCCGGTATTGACATGGGGTCGAGGACATGTCTGTGTTTTTTCACAGGATGAAAATGATGCCCGCTGGCTACCTGAGCGTTGTGTTCGGATTGTGGAAACTCATCAGAATGGTACAAGCGCTGACCCACTGGGCTTACGTGCCAGATCCACCGATTGTGCACCCCGCGACCTGGGAGGGAGCTGAGGTGTTTGTCCATGTCAACAGATCAGCGTACGGTACAGCTCCAGACCCTTTTGTCCAGCACATTAAGATGGGAGATTTTGCAGCTTCTGGCATTGGAACCCCTTTATGCTTTACAACTGACTCCAACAGTTATATTCCAGGCTGTACTGTAATGCAATCCATAAATCATAGAATTTGGATTCCTGATAATAGTCAAGTATATAATATACAAATGGCTTCATTGCCTACTGGGTTTCCTGTACATGCCAATTCTACCTCATCCTTCATGATACCCTCGCTGCATCAACTCCTCTCAAGTTGTAGAATCCACGGGAGAACTGCACCCTGTAAAGTGTAGACATGATCACCCTTTTATAACCAATATTTCAGGAACTAATCTTACCAACAAGTTCAACCCAGGTCTGTGGTGGATGAATGGACGCCCTCAACGCCATGTCTGGATGTTAGTGGCTGCTCTGAATAATACCTCCTGGCCCACTTCTACTTCTTTAAAAAATATTATGAGTTGTGTAACACCCCCTTATGCTATTATGTATGGACCTTTTAATATTTCTATAGGAGCCATGTATTTCAATGTTACCTGCACTAACTGTTCTTTTACAAATTGCTTGTATAGTGGTCTTACTGATTCTGTAATTATTATTAAGCAACCACCATTTGTTATGCTTCCTGTAAACTTATCTGAAGCTTGGTATAAAGAAACAGGTATTCAAGTGTTAAAACATTTAAAAGAACTTATGCGCCCTAGACGATTTGTAGGGCTACTAATAGCAGGAATTTTAGCCTTTATTTCCTTAGCTGCCTCTGCTGCAGCGGCTACTGTGGCTTTAACACAAAATGTGCAGGACAGCTCACCATGTTAATCAGCTTGCTCATAATACCAAGCAAGCCCTGCACTTTCAAGGCGGGATTGATGATAAGGTAGAACAAAAATTAGAAGCCTTGTATGAATCTTTGTTGTCTCTGGGAGAACAAATTCGTGCCTTACAAACTTTGCAACGGGTGCGCTGTCATGCTGGGTTTGACTTTATTTGTGTGACCCCCCATAAGTATAATGGTCAAGCTATCCTTGGGAACAAGTTGTAGCACATTTAAATGGTATTTGGCACCATAATAACTTGTCCTTAGATCTCTTTCAACTCCATAGACAAATAGCCGGACTAGAACAAGCTCCACCTTTGGACTTTAAAGTGGCAGAAACAGCAAAAGAACTGTTCGAACAACTTCAACAGTATGTCCCTTCCTTAACTAACATTAAGGGGCTGCTAATGACATTGCTCGGCCCAGGGATACTTTTGCTGATGGCTTGCCTATGTCTTCCTTGCATTGTACGCATATTGCAAAACTCTTTCATGAGTTTAGCCAGCCAGCTGCATAAGGTCAAGCTCCAAGTAAATGAATTTCCCCCGAGAGGAACCGCAGCCAGAGACGGGTATGAGGCGATGCCAGCCTTAGACCGACCTAAGACAGGGCCTTCAGCACTGCTCTGAAGTTGTTCCCCAAGACGGGTAAGGCGGGCTGGGGCACCCACCCCACCTAAGACAGGCGGGTTCGCTTCTTTTAATAAAAAGACGGGGGAACTGTCGGGAGCCGAGCTAGCAGCTAAGCTCATCCTGACCTCTGGCTGTGCCGATGTCGCCAAGATGACGGGAGCCAGACCTGCAGATAGGGAGCCAGACCTGCAGCTAGGTAAATTATCACCTCTGGCTGTGCTGTTACCGCCAGGATATGCTAAAGGCAAGGACATCTGTTCACAGCTACTGTCCGGAATTGCTTTGTTACCTTGTGTTTTACTGTAATCAAATGTTGCAAACTTCAAAGCCTCTTTATGTTCTGGAATTTTAACAATCCTATGCTATTCCCAGGTTCCAAAACTGCATATAAGCTGGGAGTTGGAATAAACTGTTGCTGCAGTCTTGAGGTTCAACCTTATGGCTGCAGACCTCCCGTAACCCATCTATGTCTCTTGTCTTTTTTCTCTTGCCTTATTTTTCCTTTTCCGTATCCCTGCCGCCCCTCAGTCAGGATTTCTGTTCGCCCGCCGGCTGGCCCGGCAGGAGGAACCATACCAGGAAGTACTTAATTCATTAAGCTACTGCTTTTCTTAATCTCAGTGGAGATATTTACTGATAAACAGCTACCTACGCAGCATGTTCATGTCGTTCCTAAATGAGCTTCTTTCACTCTCCCCTCACCACAAATCAGATTCTTCTGAGGAGTTCCCAGTACATTATCCTTTCCCCTGTGTAATTACCTTAACAAGCTCCAGCTGTTTTTATTCTCAGAAGGTTTACTCCCTGATATACTGCGGCCTACCCCCTTCGTAAGTGCAGGTCCTAAATGAGCTTTTTTCTCTGTTCCCTCACGACAATCCAGATTCTTTTGGGGAGTTACCAGGACAGTAACCATACCAGGAAGTACTTAATTTATTAAGCTACTGCGATTCTTAATCTTAGTGGAGATATTTACTGATAAACAGCTACCTACGCAGCATGTTCATGTCGTTCCTAAAGGAGCTTTTATCTCTCTCCCCTCACAACAAATCAGATTCTTCTGAGGAGTTCCAGTACATTATCCTTTCCCCTGTGTAATTACCTTAACAAGCTCCAGCTGTTTTTATTCTCAGAAGGTTTACTCCCTGATATACAGCTGCCTACCCCATTCAAAAGTGCAGGTCCTAAATGAGCTTTTTTCTCTGTTCCCTCACCACAATCCAGATTCTTTTGGGGAGTTACCAGAACAGTAACCATACCAGGAAGTACTTAATTTATTAAGCTACTGCTTTTCTTAATCTCAGTGGAGATATTTACTGATAAACAGCTACCTACGCAGCATGTTCATGTCGTTCCTAAATGAGCTTTTGTCTCTCTCCCCTCACCACGAATCAGATTCTCCTGAATTGTTCCCAGTACATTATCCTTTCCCCTGTGTAATTACCTTAACAAACTCCAGCTGTTTTTATTCTCAGAAGGTTTACTCCGTGATATACAGCTGCCTACCCCCTTCGTAAGTGCAGGTCCTAAATGAGCTTTTTTCTCTGTTCCCTCACCACAATCCAGATTCTTTTGGGGAGGTACCAGTACAGTAACCATACCAGGAAGTACTTAATTTATTAAGCTACTGCTTTTCTTAATCTCAGTGGAGATGTTTACTGATAAACAGCTACCTACGCAGCATGTTCATGTCGTTCCTAAATGAGCTTTTATCTCTCTCCCCTCACCACAAATCAGATTCTTCTGAGGAATTCCCAGTACAGTATCTTTTCCCCTGTGTAATTACCTTAACAAGCTCCAGCTGTTTTTATTCTCAGAAGGTTTACTCCCTGATATACAGCTGCCTACCCCCTTCGTAAGTGCAGGTCCTAAATGAGATTTTTTCTTTCTTCCCTCACCACAATCCAGATTCTTTTGGGGAGTTACCAGTACAGTAACCATACCAGGAAGTACTTAATTTCTTAAGCTACTGCTTTTCTTAATCTCAGTGGAGATATTTACTGATAAACAGCTACCTACGCAGCATGTTCATGTAGTTCCTAAATGAGCTTTTATCTCTCTCCCCTCACCACAAATCAGATTCTTCTGAGGAGTTCCCAGTACATTATCCTTTCCCCTGTGTAATTACCTTAACAAGCTCCAGCTGTTTTTATCCTCAGAAGGTTTACTCCCTGATATACAGCTGCCTACCCCCTTCGTAAGTGCAGGACCTAAATGAGCTTATTTCTCTGTTCCCTCAACACAATCCAGATTCTTTTGGGGAGTTACCAGTACAGTAACCATAAGAGGAAGTACTTAATTTATTAAGCTACTGCTTTTCTTAATCTCAGTGGAGATATTTACTGATAAACAGCTACCTACGCAGCATGTTCATGTCGTTCCTAAATGAGCTTTTATCTCTCTCCCCTCACCACAAATCAGATTCTTCTGAGGAGTTCCCAGTACATTATCCTTTCCCCTGTGTAATTACCTTAACAAGCTCCAGCTGTTTTTATTCTCAGAAGGTTTACTCCCCTGATATACAGCTGCCTACCCCATTGGTAAGTGCAGGTCCTAAATGAGCTTTTTTCTCTGTTCCCTCACCACAATCCAGATTCTTTTGGGGGAGATACCAGTACAGTAACCATACCAGGAAGTACTTAATTCATTAAGCTACTGCTTTTCTTAATCTCAGTGGAGATATTTACTGATAAACAGCTACCTACGCAGCATGTTCATGTCGTTCCTAATGAGCTTCTTTCACTCTCCACTCACCACAAATCAGATTCTTCTGAGGAGTTCCCAGTACATTATCCTTTCCCCTGTGTAATTACCTTAACAAGCTCCAGCTGTTTTTTCCTCAGAAGGTTTACTCCCTGATATACAGCTGCCTACCCCCTTCGTAAGTGCAGGACCTAAATGAGCTTATTTCTCTGTTCCCTCAACACAATCCAGATTCTTTTGGGGAGTTACCAGTACAGTAACCATAAGAGGAAGTACTTAATTTATTAAGCTACTGCTTTTCTTAATCTCAGTGGAGATATTTACTGATAAACAGCTACCTACGCAGCATGTTCATGTCGTTCCTAAATGAGCTTTTATCTCTCTCCCCTCACCACAAATCAGATTCTTCTGAGGAGTTCCCAGTACATTATCCTTTCCCTGTGTAATTACCTTAACAAGCTCCAGCTGTTTTTATTCTCAGAAGGTTTACTCCCTGATATACAGCTGCCTACCCCATTGGTAAGTGCAGGTCCTAAATGAGCTTTTTTCTCTGTTCCCTCACCACAATCCAGATTCTTTTGGGGAGATACCAGTACAGTAACCATACCAGGAAGTACTTAATTCATTAAGCTACTGCTTTTCTTAATCTCAGTGGAGATATTTACTGATAAACAGCTACCTACGCAGCATGTTCATGTCGTTCCTAATGAGCTTCTTTCACTCTCCACTCACCACAAATCAGATTCTTCTGAGGAGTTCCCAGTACATTATCCTTTCCCCTGTGTAATTACCTTAACAAGCTCCAGCTGTTTTTATTCTCAGAAGGTTTACTCCCTGATATACTGCGGTCTACCCCCTTCGTAAGTGCAGGTCTTAATGAGCTTTTTTCTCTGTTCCCTCACCACAATCCAGAATCTTTTGGGGAGTTACCAACACAGTAACCATACCAGGAAGTACTTAATTTATTAAGCTACTGCTGTTCTTAATCTCAGTTTAGATATTTACTGATAAACAGCTACCTAGGCAGCATGTTCATGTCGTTACTAAAGGAGCTTTTATCTCTCTCCCCTCACAACAAATCAGATTCTTCTGAGGAGTTCCCAGTACATTATCCTTTCCCTGTGTAATTACCTTAACAAGCTCCAGTTTTTTTTATTCTCAGAAGGTTTACTCCCTGATATACAGCTGCCTACCCCCTTCGTAAGTGCAGGTCCTAAATGAGCTTTTTTCTCTGTTCCCTCACCACAATCCAGATTCTTTTGGGGAGTTACCAGTACAGTAACCATACCAGGAATTACTTAATTTATTAAGCTACTGCTGTTCTTAATCTCAGTGGAGATATTTACTGATAAACAGTTACCTACGCAGCATGTTCATGTCGTTCCTAAATGAGCTTTTATCTCTCTCCCCTCACCACAAATCAGATTCTTCTGAGGAGTTCCCAGTACATTATCCTTTCCCCTGTGTAATTACCTTAACAAGCTCCAGCTGTTTTTATTCTCAGAAGGTTACTCCCTGATATACAGCTGCCTACCCCCTTCGTAAGTGCAGGTCCTAAATGAGCTTTTTTCTCTGTTCCCTCACCACAATCCAGATTCTTTTGGGGAGTTACCAGTACAGTAACCATACCAGGAAGTACTTAATTTATTAAGCTACTGCTTTTCTTAATCTCAGTGGAGATATTTACTGATAAACAACTACGTACGCAGCATGTTCATGTCGTTCTTAAATGAGCTTTTATCTCTCTCCCCTCACCACAAATCAGATTCTTCTGAGGAGTTCCCAGTACTTTATCCTTTCCCCTGAGTAATTACCTTAACAAGCTCCAGCTGTTTTTATTCTCAAAAGGTTTACTCCCTGATATATAGCTGCCTACCCCATTCATAAGTGCAGGTCCTAAATGAGCTTTTTTCTCTTTTCCCTCACCACAATCCAGATTCTTTTGGGGAGTTACCAGAACAGTAACTATACCAGGAAGTACTTAATTTATTAAGCTACTGCTTTTCTTAATCTCAGTGGAGATATTTACTGATAAACAGCTACCTACGCAGCATGTTCATGTCGTTCCTAAATGAGCTTTTATCTCTCTCCCCTCACCACAAATCAGATTCTTCCTGAGGAGTTCCCAGTACATTATCCTTTCCCTGTGTAATTACCTTAACAAGCTCCAGCTGTTTTTATTCTCAGAAGGTTTACTCCCTGATATACTGCTGGCTACCCCCTTCGTAAGTGCAGGTCTTAAATGAGCTTTTTTCTCTGTTCCCTCACAAAAATCCGGATTCTTTGGGGAGTTACCAGTACAGTAACCATACCAGGAAGTACTTAATTTATTAAGCTACTGCTTCTCTTAATCTCAGTGGAGATATTTACTGATAAACAGCTACCTACGCAGTATGTTCATGTCGTTCCTAAATGAGCTTTTTTCTCTCTCCCCTCACCACAAATCAGATTCTTCTGAATTGTTCCCAGTACTTTATCCTTTCCCCTGTGTAATTACCTTAACAAGCTCCAGCTGTTTTTATTCTCAGAAGGTTTACTCCCTGATATACAGCTGCCTACCCCCTTCGTAAGTGCAGGTCCTCAATGAGCTTTTTTCTCTGTTCCCTCACCACAATCCAGATTCTTTTGGGGAGGTAACAGTACAGTAACCATACCAGGAAGTATTTAATTTATTAAGCTACTGCTTTTCTTAATCTCAGTGGAGATATTTACTGATAAAGAGCTACCTACGCAGCATGTTCATGTCGTTCCTAAATGAGCTTTTACCTCTCTCCCCTCACCACAAATCAGATTCTTCTGAGGAGTTCCCAGTACAGTATCCTTTCCCCTGTGTAATTACCTTAACAAGCTCCAGCTGTTTTTATTCTCCGAAGGTTTGCTCCCTGATATACAGCTGCGTACCCCCTTCTTAAGTGCAGGTCCTAAATCTGTTTTTTTTCTCTGTTCCCTCACCACAATCCAGATTCTTTTGGGGAGTTACCAGTACAGTAACCATACCAGGAAGTACTTAATTTATTAAGCTACTGCTTTTCTTAATCTCAGTGGAGATATTTACTGATAAACAGCTACCTACGCAGAATGTTCATGTCGTTCCTAAATGAGCTTTTTTCTCTGTTCCCTCACCACAATCCAGATTCTTTTGGGAAGTTACCAGTACAGTATACATCCCAGGAAGTACTCAATTTATTAAGCTACTGCTTTTCTTAATCTCAGTGGAGATATTTACTGATAAACAGCTACCTACACAGCATGTTCATGTCGTTCCTAAATGAGCTTTTATCTCCTTTCCCCTCACCACAAATCAGATTCTTCTGAGGAGGTCCCAGTACATTATCCTTTTCCCTGTGTAATTACCTTAACAAGCCTCAGCTGTTTTTATTCTCAGAAGGTTTACTCCCTGATATACAGCTGCCTACCCCATTCGTAAGTGCAGGTCCTAAATGAGCTTTTTGCTCTGTTCCCTCACACTATCCAGATTCTTTTGGGGAGTTACCAGTACAGTAACCATACCAGGAAGTACTTAATTTATTAAGCTACTGCTTTTCTTAATCTCAGTGGAGATATTTACAGATAAACAGCTACCTACGCAGCATGTTCATGTCGTTCCTAAATGAGCTTTTATCTCTCTCCCCTCACCACAAATCAGATTCTTCTGAATTGTTCCCAGTACATTATCCTTTCCCCTGTGTAATTACCTTAACAAGCTCCAGCCGTTTTTTATTCTCAGAATGTTTACTCCGTGATATACAGATGCCTACCGCCTTCGTAAGTGCAGGTCCTAAATGAGCTTTTTTCTCTGTTCCCTCTCCACAATCCAGATTCTTTTGGGGAGGTACCAGTACAGTAACCGTACCAGGAAGTACTTAATTTATTTAGCTACTGCTTTTCTTAATCTCATTGGAGATATTTACTGATAAACAGCTACCTACGCAGCATGTTCATGTCGTTCCTAAATGAGCTTTTATCTCTCTCCCCTCACCACAAATCAGATTCTTCTCAGGAGTTCCCTGTACAGTATCCTTTCCCCTGTGTAATGACCTTAACAAGCTCCAGCTGTTTTTATTCTCAGAACGATTACTCCCTGATATACAGCTGCCGATCCCCTTCGTAAGTACAGGTCCTAAATGAGCTTTTTTCTCTGTTCCCTCACCACAATCCAGATTCTTTTGGGGACTTACCAGTAGAGTAACCATACCAGGAAGTACTTAATTTATTAAGCTACTGCTTTTCTTAATCTCAGTGGAGATATTTACTGATAAACAGCTACCTACACAGCATGTTCATGTCGTTCCTAAATGAGCTTTTATCTCTCTCCCCTCACCACAAATCAGATTCTTCTGAGGAGTTCCCAGTATATTAATCCATTCCCCTGTGTAATTACCTCAACAAGCTCCAGCTGTTTTTATTCTCAGGAGGGATACTCCCTGATATACAGCTGCCTACCCCCTTCGTAAGTGCAGGTCCTAAATGAGCTTTTTTCTCTGTTCCCTCAACACAATCCAGATTCTTTTGGGGAGTTACCAGTACAGGAACCATACCAGGAAGTACTTAATTTATTAAGCTACTGCTTTTCTTAATCTCAGTGGAGATATTTACTGATAAACAGCTACGTACGCAGCATGTTCATGTCGTTCCTAAATGAGCTTTTATCTCTCTCCCCTCACCACAAATCAGATTCTTCTGAGGAGTTCCCAGTACATTATCCTTTCCCCTGTGTAATTACCTTAACAAGCTCCAGCTGTTTTTATTCTCAGAAGGTTTACTCCCTGATATACAGCTGCCTACCCCCTTCGTAAGTACAGGTCCTAAATGAGCTTTTTTCTCTGTTCACTCACCACAATCCAGATTCTTTTGGGGAGTTACCAGTACAGTAACCATACCAGGAAGTACTTAATTTATTAAGCTACTGCTTTTCTTAATCTCAGTGGAGATATTTACTGATAAACAGCTACCTACGCAGCATGTTCATGTCGTTCCTAAATGAGCTTTTATCTCTCTCCCCTCACCACAAATCAGATTCTTCTGAATTGTTCCCAGTACATTATCCTTTCCCCTGTGTAATTACCTTAACAAGCTCCAGCTGTTTTTATTCTTAGAAGGTTTACTCCCTGATATACAGCTGCCTACCCCCCTTCGTAAGTGCAGGTCCTAAATGAGCTTTTTACTCTGTTCCCTCTCCACAGTCCAGATTCTTTTGGGTAGGTACCAGTACAGTAACCATACCAGGAAGTACTTAATTTATTTAGCTACTGCTTTTCTTAATCTCAGTGGAAATATTTACTGATAAACAGCTACCTACGCAGCATGTTCATGTCGTTCCTAAATGAGCTTTTATCTCCCTCCCCTCAACACAAATCAGATTCTTCTGAGGAGTTCCCAGTACATTATCCTTTCTCCTGTGTAATTCCCTTAACAAGCTCCAGCTGTTTTTATTCTCAGAAATTTTACTCCCTCATATACAGCTGCCTACCCCCTTCGTAAGTGCAGGTCCTAAATGATCTTTTTTCTCTGTTCCCTCACCACAATCCAGATTCTTTTGGGGAGTTACCAGTACAGTAACCATACCAGGAATACTTAATTTATTAAGCTACTGCTTTTCTTAATCGCAGTGGAGATATTTACTGATAAACAGCTACCTACGCAGCATGTTCATGTCGTTCCTAAATGAGCTTTTATCTCTCTCCCCTCACCACAAATCAGATTCTTCTGAGGAGTTCCCAGTACATTATCCTTTCCCCTGTGTATTACCTTAACAAGCTCCAGCGGTTTTTATTCTCAGAAGGTTTACTCCCTGATATACAGCTGTCTACCCCTTTCGTAAGTGCAGGTCCTAAATGAGCTTTTTTCTCTGTTCCCTCTCCACAATCCAGATTCTTTTGGGGAGGTACCAGTACAGTAACCATACCAGGAAGTACTTAATTTATTAAGCTACTGCTTTTCTTAATCTCAGTGGAGATATTTACTGATAAACAGCTACCTATGCAGCATGTTCATGTCGTTCCTAAATGAGCTTTTTTCTCTGTTCCCTCACCACAATCCAGATTCTTTTGGGGAGTTACCAGTACAATATCCATACCAGGAAGTACTTAATTTATTAAGCTACGGCTTTTCTTAATCTCAGTGGAGATATTTACTGATAAACAGCTACCTACGCAGCATGTTCATGTAGTTCCTAAATGAGCTTTTATCTCTCTCCCCTCACCCACAAATCAGATTCTTCTGAGGAGTTCCCAGTACATTATCCTTTCCCCTGTGTAATTACCTTAACAAGCTCCAGCTGTTTTTATCCTCAGAAGGTTTACTCCCTGATATACAGCTGCCTACCCCCCCTTCGTAAGTGCAGGACCTAAATGAGCTTATTTCTCTGTTTCCCTCAACACAATCCAGATTCTTTTGGGGAGTTACCAGTACAGTAACCATAAGAGGAAGTACTTAATTTATTAAGCTACTGCTTTTCTTAATCTCAGTGGAGATATTTACTGATAAACAGCTACCTACGCAGCATGTTCATGTCGTTCCTAAATGAGCTTTTATCTCTCTCCCCTCACCACAAATCAGATTCTTCTGAGGAGTTCCCAGTACATTATCCTTTCCCCTGTGTAATTACCTTAACAAGCTCCAGCTGTTTTTATTCTCAGAAGGTTTACTCCCTGATATACAGCTGCCTACCCCATTGGTAAGTGCAGGTCCTAAATGAGCTTTTTTTCTCTGTTCCCTCACCACAATCCAGATTCTTTTGGGGAGATACCAGTACAGTAACCATACCAGGAAGTACTTAATTCATTAAGCTACTGCTTTTCTTAATCTCAGTGGAGATATTTACTGATAAACAGCTACCCTACGCAGCATGTTCATGTCGTTCCTAATGAGCTTCTTTCACTCTCCACTCACCACAAATCAGATTCTTCTGAGGAGTTCCCAGTACATTATCCTTTCCCCTGTGTAATTACCTTAACAAGCTCCAGCTGTTTTTATTCTCAGAAGGTTTACTCCCTGATATACTGCGGTCTACCCCCTTCGTAAGTGCAGGTCTTAATGAGCTTTTTTCTCTGTTCCCTCACCACAATCCAGAATCTTTTGGGGAGTTACCAACACAGTAACCATACCAGGAAGTACTTAATTTATTAAGCTACTGCTGTTCTTAATCTCAGTTTAGATATTTACTGATAAACAGCTACCTAGGCAGCATGTTCATGTCGTTACTAAAGGAGCTTTTATCTCTCTCCCCTCACAACAAATCAGATTCTTCTGAGGAGTTCCCAGTACATTATCCTTTCCCCTGTGTAATTACCTTAACAAGCTCCAGTTTTTTTTTATTCTCAGAAGGTTTACTCCCTGATATACAGCTGCCTACCCCCTTCGTAAGTGCAGGTCCTAAATGAGCTTTTTTCTCTGTTCCCTCACCACAATCCAGATTCTTTTGGGGAGTTACCAGTACAGTAACCATACCAGGAATTACTTAATTTATTAAGGCTACTGCTGTTCTTAATCTCAGTGGAGATATTTACTGATAAAACAGTTACCTACGCAGCATGTTCATGTCGTTCCTAAATGAGCTTTTATCTCTCTCCCCTCACCACAAATCAGATTCTTCTGAGGAGTTCCCAGTACATTATCCTTTCCCCTGTGTAATTACCTTAACAAGCTCCAGCTGTTTTTATTCTCAGAAGGTTTACTCCCTGATATACAGCTGCCTACCCCCTTCGTAAGTGCAGGTCCCTAAATGAGCTTTTTTCTCTGTTCCCTCACCACAATCCAGATTCTTTTGGGGAGTTACCAGTACAGTAACCATACCAGGAAGTACTTAATTTATTAAGCTACTGCTTTTCTTAATCTCAGTGGAGATATTTACTGATAAACAACTACGTACGCAGCATGTTCATGTCGTTCTTAAATGAGCTTTTATCTCTCTCCCCTCACCACAAATCAGATTCTTCTGAGGAGTTCCCAGTACTTTATCCTTTCCCCTGAGTAATTACCTTAACAAGCTCCAGCTGTTTTTATTCTCAGAAGGTTTACTCCCTGATATATAGCTGCCTACCCCATTCATAAGTGCAGGTCCTAAATGAGCTTTTTTCTCTTTTCCCTCACCACAATCCAGATTCTTTTGGGGAGTTACCAGAACAGTAACTATACCAGGAAGTACTTAATTTATTAAGCTACTGCTTTTTCTTAATCTCAGTGGAGATATTTACTGATAAACAGCTACCTACGCAGGCATGTTCATGTCGTTCCTAAATGAGCTTTTATCTCTCTCCCCTCACCACAAATCAGATTCTTCTGAGGAGTTCCCAGTACATTATCCTTTCCCCTGTGTAATTACCTTAACAAGCTCCAGCTGTTTTTATTTCTCAGAAGGTTTACTCCCTGATATACTGCTGGCTACCCCCCTTCGTAAGTGCAGGTCTTAAATGAGCTTTTTTCTCTGTTCCCTCACAAAAATCCGGATTCTTTGGGGAGTTACCAGTACAGTAACCATACCAGGAAGTACTTAATTTATTAAGCTACTGCTTCTCTTAATCTCAGTGGAGATATTTACTGATAAACAGCTACCTACGCAGTAATGTTCATGTCGTTCCTAAATGAGCTTTTATCTCTCTCCCCTCACCACAAATCAGATTCTTCTGAATTGTTCCCAGTACTTTATCATTTCCCTGTGTAATTACCTTAACAAGCTCCAGCTGTTTTTATTCTCAGAAGGTTTACTCCCTGATATACAGCTGCCTACCCCCTTCGTAAGTGCAGGTCCTCAATGAGCTTTTTCTCTGTTCCCTCACCACAATCCAGATTCTTTTGGGGAGGTAACAGTACAGTAACCATACCAGGAAGTATTTAATTTATTAAGCTACTGCTTTTCTTAATCTCAGTGGAGATATTTACTGATAAAGAGCTACCTACGCAGCATGTTCATGTCGTTCCTAAATGAGCTTTTACCTCTCTCCCCTCACCACAAATCAGATTCTTCTGAGGAGTTCCCAGTACAGTATCCTTTCCCCTGTGTAATTACCTTAACAAGCTCCAGCTGTTTTTATTCTCCGAAGGTTTGCTCCCTGATATACAGCTGCGTACCCCCTTCTTAAGTGCAGGTCCTAAATCTGTTTTTTTCTCTGTTCCCTCACCACAATCCAGATTCTTTGGGGAGTTACCAGTACAGTAACCATACCAGGAAGTACTTAATTATTAAGCTACTGCTTTCTTAATCTCAGTGGAGATATTTACTGATAAACAGCTACCTACGCAGAATGTTCATGTCGTTCCTAAATGAGCTTTTTTCTCTGTTCCCTCACCACAATCAGATTCTTTTGGGAAGTTACCAGTACAGTATACATCCCAGGAAGTAACTCAATTTATTAAGCTACTGCTTTTCTTAATCTCAGTGGAGATATTTACTGATAAACAGCTACCTACACAGCATGTTCATGTCGTTCCTAAATGAGCTTTTATCTCTTTCCCCTCACCACAAATCAGATTCTTCTGAGGAGGTCCCAGTACATTATCCTTTTCCCTGTGTAATTACCTTAACAAGCCTCAGCTGTTTTTATCTCAGAAGGTTTACTCCCTGATATACAGCTGCCTACCCCCTTCGTAAGTGCAGGTCCTAAATGAGCTTTTTGCTCTGTTCCCTCACCACTATCCAGATTCTTTTGGGGAGTTACCAGTACAGTAACCATACCAGGAAGTACTTAATTTATTAAGCTACTGCTTTTCTTAATCTCAGTGGAGATATTTACAGATAAACAGCTACCTACGCAGCATGTTCATGTCGTTCCTAAATGAGCTTTTATCTCTCTCCCCTCACCACAAATCAGATTCTTCTGAATTGTTCCCAGTACATTATCCTTTCCCCTGTGTAATTACCTTAACAAGCTCCAGCCGTTTTTATTCTCAGAATGTTTACTCCGTGATATACAGATGCCTACCGCCTTCGTAAGTGCAGGTCCTAAATGAGCTTTTTTTCTCTGTTCGCTCTCCAAAATCCAGATTCTTTTGGGGAGGTACCAGTACAGTAACCGTACCAGGAAGTACTTAATTTATTTAGCTACTGCTTTTCTTAATCTCATTGAGATATTTACTGATAAACAGCTACCTACGCAGCATGTTCATGTCGTTCCTAAATGAGCTTTTATCTCTCTCCCTCACCACAAATCAGATTCTTCTCAGGAGTTCCCTGTACAGTATCCTTTCCCCTGTGTAATGACCTTAACAAGCTCCAGCTGTTTTTATTCTCAGAACGATTACTCCCTGATATACAGCTGCCGATCCCCTTCGTAAGTACAGGTCCTAAATGAGCTTTTTTCTCTGTTCCCTCACCACAATCCAGATTCTTTTGGGGACTTACCAGTAGAGTAACCATACCAGGAAGTACTTAATTTATTAAGCTACTGCTTTTCTTAATCTCAGTGGAGATATTTACTGATAAACAGCTACCTACACAGCATGTTCATGTCGTTCCTAAATGAGCTTTTATCTCTCTCCCCTCACCACAAATCAGATTCTTCTGAGAGTTCCCAGTATATTATCCATTCCCCTGTGTAATTACCTTAACAAGCTCCAGCTGTTTTTATTCTCAGGAGGGATACTCCCTGATATACAGCTGCCTACCCCCTTCGTAAGTGCAGGTCCTAAATGAGCTTTTTTCTCTGTTCCCTCAACACAATCCAGATTCTTTTGGGGAGTTACCAGTACAGGAACCATACCAGGAAGTACTTAATTTATTAAGCTACTGCTTTTCTTAATCTCAGTGGAGATATTTACTGATAAACAGCTACGTACGCAGCATGTTCATGTCGTTCCTAAATGAGCTTTTATCTCTCTCCCCTCACCACAAATCAGATTCTTCTGAGGAGTTCCCAGTACATTATCCTTTCCCCTGTGTAATTACCTTAACAAGCTCCAGCTGTTTTTTATTCTCAGAAGGTTTACTCCCTGATATACAGCTGCCTACCCCCTTCGTAAGTACAGGTCCTAAATGAGCTTTTTTCTCTGTTCACTCACCACAATCCAGATTCTTTTGGGGAGTTACCAGTACAGTAACCATACCAGGAAGTACTTAATTTATTAAGCTACTGCTTTTCTTAATCTCAGTGGAGATATTTACTGATAAACAGCTACCTACGCAGCATGTTCATGTCGTTCCTAAATGAGCTTTTATCTCTCTCCCCTCACCACAAATCAGATTCTTCTGAATTGTTCCCAGTACATTATCCTTTCCCCTGTGTAATTACCTTAACAAGCTCCAGCTGTTTTTATTCTTAGAAGTTTACTCCCCTGATATACAGCTGCCTACCCCCTTCGTAAGTGCAGGTCCCTAAATGAGCTTTTTTCTCTGTTCCCTCTCCACAGTCCAGATTCTTTTGGGTAGGTACCAGTACAGTAACCATACCAGGAAGTACTTAATTTATTTAGCTACTGCTTTTCTTAATCTCAGTGGAAATATTTACTGATAAACAGCTACCTACGCAGCATGTTCATGTCGTTCCTAAATGAGCTTTTATCTCCCTCCCCTCAACACAAATCAGATTCTTCTGAGGAGTTCCCAGTACATTATCCTTTCTCCTGTGTAATTCCCTTAACAAGCTCCAGCTGTTTTTATTCTCAGAAATTTTACTCCCTCATATACAGCTGCCTACCCCCTTCGTAAGTGCAGGTCCTAAATGAGCTTTTTTCTCTGTTCCCTCACCACAATCCAGATTCTTTTGGGGAGTTACCAGTACAGTAACCATACCAGGAATACTTAATTTATTAAGCTACTGCTTTTCTTAATCGCAGTGGAGATATTTACTGATAAACAGCTACCTACGCAGCATGTTCATGTCGTTCCTAAATGAGCTTTTATCTCTCTCCCCTCACCACAAATCAGATTCTTCTGAGGAGTTCCCAGTACATTATCCTTTCCCCTGTGTAATTACCTTAACAAGCTCCAGCGGTTTTTATTCTCAGAAGGTTTACTCCCTGATATACAGCTGTCTACCCCTTTCGTAAGTGCAGGTCCTAAATGAGCTTTTTTCCTCTGTTCCCTCTCCACAATCCAGATTCTTTTGGGGAGGGTACCAGTACAGTAACCATACCAGGAAGTACTTAATTTATTAAGCTACTGCTTTCTTAATCTCAGTGGAGATATTTACTGATAAACAGCTACCTATGCAGCATGTTCATGTCGTTCCTAAATGAGCTTTTTTCTCTGTTCCCTCACCACAATCCAGATTCTTTTGGGGAGTTACCAGTACAATATCCATACCAGGAAGTACTTTATTTATTAAGCTACTGCTTTTCTTAATCTCAGTGGAGATATTTACTGATAAACAGCTAGGTATGCAGCATGTTCATGTCGTTCCTAAATGAGCTTTTATCGCTCTCCCCTCACCACAAATCAGATTCTTCTGAGTAGTTTCCAGTACAATATCCTTTCCCCTGTGTAATTACCTTAACAAACTCCAGCTGTTTTTATTCTCAGAAGGTTTACTCCCTGATATACAGCTGCCTACCCCCTTCGTAAGTGCAGGTCCTAAATGAGCTTTTTTCTCTGTTCCCTCACCACAATAAAGATTCTTTTGGGGAGTTACCAGTACAGTAACCATACCAGGAAGTACTTAATTTATTAAGCTACTGCTTTTCTAATCTCAGTGGAGATATTTACTGATAAACAGCTACGTACGCAGCATGTTCATGTCGTTCATAAATGAGCATTTCTCTCTCTCCCCTCACCACAAATCAGATTCTTCTGAGGAGTTCCCAGTACATTATCCTTTCCCCTGTGTAATTACCTTAACAAGCTCCAGCTGTTTTATTCTCAGAAGGTTTTACTCCCTGATATACAGCTGCCTACCCCCTTCGTAAGTGCAGGTCCTAAATGAGCTTTTTTCTCTGTTCCCTCACCACAATCCAGATTCTTTTGGGGAGTTACCAGTACAGTAACCATACCAGGAAGTACTTAATTTATTAAGCTACTGCTTTTCTTAATCTCAGTGGAGATATTTACTGATAAACAGCTACCTACGCAGCATGTTCATGTCTTGCCTAAATGAGCTTTTATCTCTCTCCCCTCACCACAAATCAGATTCTTCTGAGGAGGTTCCCAGTACATTATCATTTCCCCTGTGTAATTACCTTAACAAGCTCCAGCTGTTCTATTCTCAGAAGGTTTACTCCCTGATATACAGCTGCCTACCACCTTCGTAAGTGCAGGTCCTAAATGAGCTTTTTTCTCTGTTCCCTCACCACAATCCAGATTCTTTTGGGGAGTTACCAGTACAGTAACCATACCAGGAAGTACTTAATTTATTAAGCTACTGCTTTTCTTAATCTCAGTGGAGATATTTACTGATAAACAGCTACCTACGCAGCATGTTCATGTCGTTCCTAAATGAGCTTTTTTCTCTGTTCCCTCACCACAATCCAGATTCTTTTGGGGAGTTACCAGTACAGTATCCATACCAGGAAGTACTTAATTTATTAAGCTGCTGCTTTTCTTAATCTCAGTGGAGATATTACGGATAAACAGCTATGTATGCAGCATGTTCATGTCGTTCCTAAATGACCTATTATCTCTATCCTCACCACAAAATCAGATTCTTCTGAGGAGTTCCCAGTACATTATCCCTTCCCCTGTGTAATTACCTTACAAGCTCAGCTGTTTTTATTCTCAGAAGCGATACTCCCTGATATACAGGTGCCTACCCCCTTCGTAAGTGCAGGTCCTAAATGAACTTTTTTCTCTGTTCCCTCACAAAAATCCGTATTCTTTGGGGAGTTACCAGTACAGTAACCATACCAGGAAGTACTTAATTTATTAAGCTGCTGCTTTTCTTAATCTCAGTGGAGATATTTACTGATAAACAGCTACCTATGCAGCACTTTCATGTCGTTCCTAAATGAGCTTTTTTCTCTGTTCACTCACCACAATCCAGATTCTTTTGGGAAGTTACCAGTACAATATCCATACCAGGAAGTACTTAATTTATTAAGCTACTGCTTTTCTTAATCTCAGTGGAGATATTTACTGATAAACAGCTACCTACGCAGCATGTTCATGTCGTTCCTAAATGAGCTTTTATCTCTCTCCTCTCACCACAAATCAGATTCTTCTGAGGAGTTCCCAGTACATTATCCTTTCCCCTGTGTAATTACCTTAACAAGCTCCAGCTTTTTTTATTCTCAGAAGGTTTACTCCCTGATATACAGCTGCCTACCCCCTTCGTAAGTGCAGGTCCTAAATGAGCTTTTTTTCTCTGTTCCCTCACCACAATCCAGATTCTTTTGGGGAGGGTACCAGTACAGTAACCATACCAGGAAGTACTTAATTTAATAAGCTACTGCTTTTCTTAATCTCAGTGGAGATATTTACTGTTAAACTGCTACCTACGCAGCATGATCATGTCGTTCCTAAATGAGCTTTT
Organism: Perognathus longimembris pacificus; assembly: GCF_023159225.1. Classification (NCBI taxonomy): domain Eukaryota; kingdom Metazoa; phylum Chordata; class Mammalia; order Rodentia; family Heteromyidae; genus Perognathus; species Perognathus longimembris. The sequence continues at coordinate 27,766 of NW_025956928.1, forward strand.
TTTCTGTTCCCTCACCACAATCCAGATTCTTTTGGGGAGTTACCAGTACAGTATCCATACCAGGAAGTACTTAATTTATTAAGCTGCTGCTTTTCTTAATCTCAGTGGAGATATTTACGGATAAACAGCTACGTACGCAGCATGTTCATGTCGTTCCTAAATGAGCTTTTATCTCTCTCCCCTCATCACAAATCAGATTCTTCTGAGGATTTCCCAGTACATTATCCTTTCCCCTGTGTAATTACCTTAACAAGCTCCAGCTGTTTTTATTCTCAGAAGGTTTACTCCCTGATATACAGCTGCCTACCCCCTTTGTAAGTGCAGGTCCTAAATGAGCTTTTTTCTCTGTTCCCTCACAAAAATCCGGATTCTTTGGGGAGTTACCAGTACAGTAACCATACCAGGAAGTACTTAATTTATTAAGCTACTGCTTTTCTTAATCTCAGTGGAGATATTTACTGATAAACAGCTACCTATGCAGCATGTTTCATGTCGTTCCTAAATGAGCTTTTTTCTCTGTTCCCTCACCACAATCCAGATTCTTTTGGGGAGTTACCAGTACAATATCCTTACCAGGAAGTACTTAATTTATTAAGCTACTGCTTTTCTTAATCTCAGTGGAGATATTTACTGATAAACAGCTACGTATGCAGCATGTTCATGTCGTTCCTAAATGAGCTTTTATCGCTCCTCCCCTCACCACAAATCAGATTCTTCTGAGGAGTTTCCAGTACATTATCCTTTCCCCTGTGTAATTACCTTAAAAAGCCCCAGCTGTTTTTTATCTCAGAAGGTTTACTCCCTGATATACAGCTGCCTACCCCCTTCGTAAGTGCAGGTCTTAAATGAGCTTTTTTCTCTGTTCCCTCACCACAATCCAGATTCTTTTGGGGAGTTACCAGTACAGTAACCATACCAGGAAGTACTTAATTATTAAGCTACTGCTTTTCTTAATCTCAGTGGAGATATTTTACTGATATACAGCTACCTACGCAGCATGTTCATGTCGTTCCTAAATGAGCTTTTATCTCTCTCCCCTCACCACAAATCAGATTCTTCTGAGGAGTTCCCAGTACATTATCCTTTCCCCTGTGTAAATACCTTAACAAGCTCCAGCAGTTTTTATTTCTCAGAAGGCTTACTCCCTGATATACAGCTGGCTACCCCCTTCGTAAGTGCAGGTCATAAATGAGCTTTTTCCTCTGTTCCCTCACCACAATCCAGATTATTTGGGGAGTTACCAGTACAGTATCCATACCAGGAAGTACTTAATTTATTATGCTACTGCTTTTCTTAATCTCAGTGAGATATTTACTGATATACAGCTACCTACGCAGCATGTTCATGTCGTTCCTAAATGAGCTTTTATCTCTCTCCCCTCACCACAAATCAGATTCTTCTGAGGAGTTCCCAGTACATTATCCTTTCCCCCTGTGTAATTACCTTAACAAGCTCCAGCAGTTTTTATTCTCAGAAGGCTTACTCCCTGATATACAGCTGGCTACCCCCTTCGTAAGTGCAGGTCATAAATGAGCTTTTTCCTCTGTTCCCTCACCACAATCCAGATTATTTGGGGAGTTACCAGTACAGTAACCATACCAGGAAGTACTTAATTAATTAAGCTACTGCTTTTCTTAGTCTCAGTGGAGATATTTACTGATAAACCGCTACCTACGCAGCATGTTCATGTCGTTCCTAAATGAGCTTTTATCTCTCTCCTCTCACCACAAATCAGATTCTTATGAGGAGTTCCCAGTACATTATCCTTTCCCCTGTGTAATTACCCTAACTAGCTCCAGCTGTTTTTATTCTCAGAAGGTTTACTCCCTGATATACAGCTGCCTACCACATTCGTAAGTGCAGGTCCTAAATGAGCTTTTTTCTCTGTTCCCTCACCACAATTCAGATTCTTTTGGGGGAGTTGCCAGTACAGTAACCATACCAGGAAGTACTTAATTTATTAAGCTACTGCTTTTCTTAATCTCAGTGGAGATATTTACTGATAAACAGCTACCTACGCAGCATGTTCATGTCGTTCCTAAATGAGCTTTTATCGCTCTCCCCTCACCACAAATCAGATTCTTCTGAGGAGTTCCAGTACATTATCCTTTCCCCTGTGTAATTACCTTAACAAGCTCCAGCTGTTTTTATTCTCAGAAGGTTTACTCCCTGATGTACAGCTGCCTAACCCCTTCGTAAGTGCAGGTCCTAAATGAACTTTTTTCTCTGTTCCCTCACAAAAATCCGGATTCTTTGGGGAGTTACCAGTACAGTAACCATACCAGGAAGTACTTAATTTATTAAGCTGCTGCTTTTCTTAATCTCAGTGGAGATATTTACTGATAAACAGCTACCTATGCAGCACGTTCATGTCGTTCCTAATGAGCTTTTTTCTCTGTTCCCTCACCACAATCCAGATTCCTTTTGGGGAGTTACCAGTACAATATCCATACCAGGAAGTACTTAATTTATTAAGCTACTGCTTTTCTTAATCTCAGTGGAGATATTTACTGATAACAGCTACCTACGCAGCATGGTCATGTCGTTCCTAAATGAAGCTTTTATCTCTCTCCCCTCACCACAAATCAGATTCTTCTGAGGAGTTTCCAGTACATTATCCTTTACCCTGTGTAATTACCTTAACAAGGTCCAGCTGTTTTTATTCTCAGAAGGTTTACTCCCTGATATACAGCCTGCCTACCCCCTTCGTAAGTGCAGGTCCTAAATGAGCTTTTTTCTCTGTTCCCTCACCACAATCCAGATTCTTTTGGGGAGTTACCAGTACAGTAACCATACCAGGAAGTACTTAATTTATTAAGCTACTGCTTTTCTTAATCTCAGTGAGATATTTACTGATAAACTGCTACCTACGCAGCATGTTCATGTCCTTCCTAAATGAGCTTTTTTTTCTGTTCCCTCACCACAATCCAGATTCTTTTGGGGAGTTACCAGTACAGTATCCATACCAGGAAGTACTTAATTATTAAGCTGCTGCTTTTCTTAATCTCAGTGAGATATTTACGGATAAACAGCTACGTACGCAGCATGTTCATGTCGTTCCTAAATGAGCTTTTATCTCTCTCCCCTCATCACAAATCAGATTCTTCTGAGGATTTCCCAGTACATTATCCTTTCCCCTGTGTAATTACCTTAACAAGCTCCAGCTGTTTTTATTTCTCAGAAGGTTTACTCCCTGATTTACAGCTGCCTACCCCCTTCGTAAGTGCAGGTCCTAAATGAGCTTTTTTCTCTGTTCCCTCACCACAATCCAGATTCTTTTGGGGAGTTACCAGTACAGTATCCATACCAGGAAGTACTTAATTTATTAAGCTACTGCTTTTCTTAATCTCAGTGTAGATATTTACTGATAAACAGCTACCTATGCAGCATGTTCATGTCGTTCCTAAATGAGCTTTTTTCTCTGTTTCCCTCACCACAATCCCAGATTCTTTTGGGGAGTTACCAGTACAATGTCCATACCAGGAAGTATTAATTTATTAAGCTACTGCTTTTCTTAATCTCAGTGGAGATATTTACTGATAAACAGCTACGTATGCAGCATGTTCATGTCGTTCCTCAATGAACTTTTATCGCTCTCCCCTCACCACAAATCAGATTCTTCTGAGGAGTTTCCAGTACATTATCCTTTCCCCTTTGTAATTACCTTAACAAGCCCCAGCTGTTTTTATTCTCAGAAGGTGTACTCCCTGATATACAGCTGCCTACCCCCTTCGTAAGTGCAGGTCCCTAAATGAGCTTTTTTCTCTGTTCCCTCACCACAATCCAAATTCTTCTGGGGAGTTACCAGTACAGTATCCATACCAGGAAGTACTTAATTTATTAAGGTACTGCTTTTCTTAATCTCAGTGGAGATTATTTACTGATATACAGCTACCTACGCAGCATGTTCATGTCGTTCCCAAATGAGCTTTTATCTCTCTCCCTCACCACAAATCAGATTCTTCTGAGGAGTTCCCAGTACATTATCCTTTCCCTGTGTAATTACCTTAACAAGCTCCAGCTGTTTTTATTCTCAGAAGGCTTACTCCCTGATATACAGCTGGCTACCCCCTTCGTATGTGCAGGTCATAAATGAGCTTTTTTCTCTGTTCCCTCACCACAATCCAGATTATTTGGGGAGTTACCAGTACAGTATCCATACCAGGAAGTACTTTATTTATTAAGCTACTGCTTTTCTTAATCTCAGTGGAGATATTTACTGATAAACAGCTACCTACGCAGCATGTTCATGTCGTTCCTAAATGAGCTTTTATCTCTCTCCCCTCACCACAAATCAGATTCTACTGAGGAGTTCCCAGTACATTATCCTTTCCCCTGTGTAATTACGTTTAGAAGCTCCAGCTGTTTTTATTCTCAGGAAAGTTTACTCCCTGATATACAGCTGCCTACCCCCTTCGTAAGCGCAGGTCCTAAATGAGCTTTTTTCTCTGTTCCCTCACCACAATGCAGATTCTTTTGGGGAGTTACCAGTACAGTAACCATACCAGGAAGTACTTTAATTTATTAAGGTACTGCTTTCTTAATCTCAGTGGAGATATTTACTGATAAACAGCTACCTATGCAGCATTTTCATGTCGTTCCTAAATGAGCTTTTATCTCTCTCCCCTCACCACAAATCAGATTCTTCTGAGGAGTTCCCCAGTAAATTATCCTTTCCCCTGTGTAATTACCTTAACAAGCTCCAGCTTTTTTTATTCTCAGAAGGTTTACTCCCTGATATACAGCTGCCTACCCCCTTCGTAAGTGCAGGTACTAAATGAGCTTTTTTCTCTGTTCCCTCACCACAATCCAGATTCTTTTGGGGAGTTACCAGTACAGTAACCATACCAGGAAGCACTCAATTTATTAAGCTAATGCTTTTCTTAATCTCAGTGGAGATATTTACTGATAAACAGCTACCTACGCAGCATGTTCATGTCATTCCTAAATGAGCTTTTATCTCTCCCTGCTCACCACGAATCAGATTCTTCAGAGGAGGTTCCAGTACCTTATCCTTTCCCCTGTGTAATTACCTTAACAAGCTCCAGCTGTTTTTATTCTCAGAAGGTTTACTCCCTGGTATACAGCTGCCTACCCCCTTCGTAAGTGCAGGTCCTAAATGAGCTTTTTTCTCTGTTCCCTAACCACATTCCAGATTCTTTTGGGGAGTTACCAGTACAGTAACCATACCAGGAGGTACTTAATTTAATAAGCTACTGCTTTTCTTATCTCAGTGGAGATATTTACTGATAAACAGCTACCTACGCAGCATGTTCATGTCGTTCGTAAATGAGCTTTTATCTCTCTCCCCGCACCACAAATCAGATTCTTCTGAATTGTTCCCAGTACATTATCCTTTCCCCTGTGTAATTACCTTAACAAGCTCAGCTGTTTTTATTCTCAGAATGTTTACTCCGTGATATACAGATGCCTACCACCTTCGTAAGTGCAGGTCCTAAATGAGCTTTTTTTCTCTGTTCCCTCTCCACAATCCAGATTCTTTATGGGGGAGGTACCAGTACAGTAACCATACCAGGAAGTACTTAATTTATTAAGCTACTGCTTTTCTTAATCCTCAGTGGAGATATTTACTGATAAACAGCTACCTATGCAGCATGTTCATGTCGTTCCTAAATGAGCTTTTTTCTCTGTTCCCTCACCACAATCCAGATTCTTTTGGGGAGTTACCAGTACAATATCCATACCAGGAAGTACTTAATTTATTAAGCTACTGCTTTTCTTAATCTCAGTGGAGATATTTACTGATAAACAGCTACGTACGCAGCATGTTCATGTCGTTCATAAATGAGCATTTCTCTCTCTCCCCTCACCACAAATCAGATTCTTCTGAGGAGGTTCCCAGTACATTATCCTTTCCCCTGTGTAATTACCTTAACAAGTTCCAGCTGTTTTTATTCTCAGAAGTTTACTCCCTGATATACAGGCTGCCTACCCCCTTCGTAAGTGCAGGTCCTAAATGAGCTTTTTTCTCTGTTCCCTCACCACAATCCAGATTCTTTTGGGGAGTTACCAGTACAGTAACCATACCAGGAAGTACTTAATTTATTAACCTACTGCTTTTCTTAATCTCAGTGGAGATATTTACTGATAAAACAGCTACCTACGCAGCATGTTCATGTCTTGCCTAAATGAGCTTTAATCTCTCTCCCCTCACCACAAATCAGATTCTTCTGAGGGAGTTCCCAGTACATTATCCTTTCCCCTGTGTAATTACCTTAACAAGCTCCAGCTGTTTTTATTCTCAGAAGGTTTACTCCCTGATATACAGCTGCCTACACCCTTCGTAAGTGCAGGTCCTAAATGAGCTTTTTCTGTGTTCCCTCACCACAATCCAGATTCTTTTGGGAGTTACCAGTACAGTAACCATACCAGAAGTACTTAATTTATTAAGCTACTGCTTTTCTTAATCTCAGTGGAGATATTTACTGATAAACAGCTACCTACGCAGCATGTTCATGTCGTTCCTAAATGAGCTATTTTCTCTGTTCCCTCACCACAATCCAGATTCTTTTGGGGAGTTACCAGTACAGTATCCCATACCAGGAAGTACTTAATTTATTAAGCTGCTGCTTTTCTTAATCTCAGTGGAGATATTTACCGATAAACCGCTACGTAGGCAGCATGTTCATGTCGTTCCTAAATGACCTATTATCTCTCGATCCTCACCACAAATCAGATTCTTCTGAGGAGTTCCCAGTACATTATCCTTTCCCCTGTGTAATTACCTTAACAAGCTCCAGCTGTTTTTATTCTCAGAAGCGATACTCCCTGATATACAGCTGCCTACCCCCTTCGTAAGTGCAGGTCCTAAATGAACTTTTTTTCTCTGTTCCCTCACAAAAATCCGGATTCTTTGGGGAGTTACCAGTACAGTAACCATACCAGGAAGTACTTAATTTATTAAGCTGCTGCTTTTCTTAATCTCAGTGGAGATATTTACTGATAAACAGCTACCTATGCAGCACGTTCATGTCGTTCCTAAATGAGCTTTTTTCTCTGTTCCCTCACCACAATCCAGATTCTTTTGGGGAAGTTACCAGTACAATTTCCATACAGGAAGTACTTAATTTATTAAGCTACTGCTTTTCGTAATCTCAGTGGAGATATTTACTGATAAACAGCTACCTACGCAGCATGTTCAATCTCGTTCCTAAATGAGCTTTTATCTCTCTCCTCTCACCACAAATCAGATTCTTCTGAGGAGTTCCCAGTACATTATCCTTTCCCCTGTGTAATTACCTTAACAAGCTCCAGCTGTTTTTATTCTCAGAAGGTTTACTCCCTGATATACAGCTGCCTACCCCCTTCGTAAGTGCAGGTCCTAATGAGCTTTTTTTCTCTGTTCCCTCACAAAAATCCGGATTCTTTGGGGAGTTACCAGTACAGTAACCATACCAGGAAGTACTTAATTTATTAAGCTACTGCTTTTCTTAATCTCAGTGGAGATATTTACTGATAAACAGCTACGTATGCAGCATGTTCATGTCGTTCCTAAATGAGCTTTTATCGCTCTCCCCTCACCACAAAATCAGATTCTTCTGAGGAGTTTCCAGTACATTATCCTTTCCCCTGTGTAATTACCTTAAAAAGCCCCAGCTGTTTTTATTCTCAGAAGGTTTACTCCCTGATATACAGCTGCCTACCCCCTTCGTAAGTGCAGGTCCTAAATGAGCTTTTTTCTCTGTTCCCTCACCACAATCCAGATTCTTTTGGGGAGTTACCAGTACAGTAACCATACCAGGAAGTACTTAATTTATTAAGCTACTGCTTTTCTTAATCTCAGTGGAGATATTTACTGATATACAGCTACCTACGCAGCATGTTCATGTCGTTCCTAAATGAGCTTTTATCTCTCTCCCCTCACCACAAATCAGATTCTTCTGAGGAGGTTCCCAGTACATTATCCTTTCCCCTGTGTAATTACCTTAACAAGCTCCAGCTGTTTTTATTCTCAGAAGGCTTACTCCCTGATATACAGCTGGCTACCCCCTTCGTAAGTGCAGGTCATAAATGAGCTTTTTCCTCTGTTCCCTCACCACAATCCAGATTATTTGGGGAGTTACCAGTACAGTATCCATACCAGGAAGTACTTAATTTATTAAGCTACTGCTTTTCTTAATCTCAGTGGAGATATTTACTGATAAACAGCTACCTACGCAGCATGTTCATTTCGTTCCTAAATGAGCTTTTATCTCTCTCCCCTCACCACAAATCAGATTCTACTGATGAGTTCCCTGTACATTATCCTTTCCCCTGTGTAATTACGTTTAGAAGCTCAGCTGTTTTTATTCTCAGAAAGTTTACTCCCTGACATACAGCTGCCTACCCCCTTCGTAAGTGCAGGTCCCAAATGAGCTTTTTTCACTGTTCCCTCACCACAATCCAGATTCTTTTGGGGAGTTACCAGTACAGTAACCATACCAGGAGAGTACTTAATTAATTAAGCTACTGCTTTTCTTAGTCTCAGTGGAGATATTTACTGATAAACCGCTACCTACGCAGCATGTTCATGTCGTTCCTAAATGAGCTTTTATCTCTCTCCTCTCACCACAAATCAGATTCTTATGAGGAGTTCCCAGTACATTATCCTTTCCCCTGTGTAATTACCCTAACTAGCTCCAGCTGTTTTTATTCTCAGAAGGTTACTCCCTGAATATACAGCTGCCTACCACATTCGTAAGTGCAGGTCCTAAATGAGCTTTTTTCTCTGTTCCCTCACCACAATCCAGATTCTTTTGGGGAGTTGCCAGTACAGTAACATACCAGGAAGTACTTCGTTTATTAAGCTACTGCTTTTCTTAATCTCAGTGGAGATATTTACTGATAAACAGCTACGTATGCAGCATGTTCATGTCGTTCCTAAATGAGCTTTTATCTCTCTCCCCTCATCACAAATCAGATTCTTCTGAAGATTTCTCAGTACATTATCCTTTCCCCTGTGTAATTACCTTAACAAGCTCCTGCTGTTTTTGTTCTCAGAAGGTTTACTCC
>NW_025956929.1:0-27529 GCF_023159225.1 Perognathus longimembris pacificus
ACTGCTTTCTAACCTCAGTGAAGATATTTACTGATAAACAGCTACCTATGCAGCATGTTCATGTCGTTCCTAAATGAGCTTTTATCTCTCTGCCCTCACCACAAATCAGATTCTTCTGAGGAGTTCCCAGTACATTATCCTTTCCCCTGTGTAATTACCTTAACAAGCTCCAGCTGTTTTTATTCTCAGAAGGTTTACTCCCTGATATACAGCTGCCTACCCGGTTCGTAAGTGCAGGTCCTAAATGAGCTTTTTTCTCTGTTCCCTCACCACAATCCAGATTCTTTTGGGGAGTTACCAGTACAGTATCCATAGCAGGAAGTACTTAATTTATTAAGCTACTGCTTTTCTTAACCTCAGTGAAGATATTTACTGATAAACAGCTACCTATGCAGCATGTTCATGTCGTTCCTAAATGAGCTTTTATCTCTCTGCCCTCACCACAAATCAGATTCTTCTGAGGAGTTCCCAGTACATTATCCTTTCCCCTGTGTAATTACCTTAACAAGCTCCAGCTGTTTTTATTCTCAGAAGGTTTACTCCCTGATATACAGCTGCCTTCCCCCTTCGTAAGTGCAGGTCCTAAATGAGCTTTTTTCTCTGTTCCCTCACCACAATCCAGATTCTTTTGGGGAGTTACCAGTACAGAATCCATAGCAGGAAGTACTTAATTTATTAAGCTACTGCTTTTCTTAATCTCAGTGGAGATATTTACTGATAAACAGCTACCTACGCAGCATGTTCATGTCGTTCCTAAATGAGCTTTTATCTCTCTCCCCTCACCACAAACCAGATTCTTCTGAGGAGTTCCCAGTACATTATCCTTTCCCTGTGTAATTAGCTTAACAAGCTCCAGCTGTTTTTATTCTCAGGAGGTTTACTCCCTGATAAACAGATGCCTACCCCCTTCGTAAGTGCAGGTCCTAAATGAGCTTTTTTCTCTGTTCCCTCACCACAATCCAGATTCTTTTGGGGAGTTACCAGTACAGTATCCATAGCAGGAAGTACTTAATTTATTAAGCTACTGCTTTTCTTAATCTCAGTGGAGATATTTACTGATAAACAGCTACCTACGCAGCATGTTCATGTCGTTCCTAAATGAGCTTTCATCTCTCTCCCCTCACCGCAAATCAGATTCTTCTGAGGAGTTTCCAGTACATTATCCATTCCCCTGTGTAATTACCTTAACAAGCTCCAGCTGTTTTTATTCTCAGAAGGTTTACTCCCTGATATACTGCTGACTTCCCCCTTCGTAAGTGCAGGTACTAAATGAGCTTTTTTCTCTGTTCCCTCACCACAATCCAGATTCTTTTGGGGAGTTACCAGTACAGTAACCATACCAGGAAGTACTTAATTTATTAAGCTACTGCTTTTCTTAATCTCAGTGGAGATATTTACTGATAAACAGCTACCTACGCAGCATGTTCATGTAGTTCCTAAATGAGCTTTTATCTCTCTCCCCTCACCACAAATCAGATTCTCCTGAGGAGTTCCCAGTACATAATCCTTTCCCCTGTGTAATTAGCTTAACAAGCTCCAGCTGTTTTTATTCTCAGAAGGTTTCCTCCCTGATATACAGCTGCCTACCCCCTTCGTAAGTGCAGGTCCTAAATCAGATTTTTTCTCTGTTCCCTCACCACAATCCAGATTCTTTTGGGGAGTTACCAGTACAGTATCCATAGCAGGAAGTACTTAATTTATTAAGTTACTGCTTTTCTTAATCTCAGTGGAGATATTTACTGATAAACAGCTACCTACGCAGCATGTTCATGTCGCTCTTAATGAGCTTTTATCTCTCTCCCCTCACCACAAATCAGATTCTTCTGAGGAGTTTCCAGTACATTATCCTTTCCCCTGTGTAATTACCTTAACAAGCTCCAGCTGTTTTTAATCTCAGAAGGTTTACTCCCTGATATACAGCTGCCTACCCCCTTCGTAAGTGCAGGTCCTAAATGAGATTTTTTCTCTGTTCCCTCACCAGAATCTAGATTCTTTTGGGGAGTTACCAGTACATTAACCATACCAGGAAGTACTTAATTTATTAAGCTACTGCTTTTCTTAATCTCAGTGGAGATATTTACTGATAAACAGCTACCTACGCAGCATGTTCATGTCGTTCCTAAATGAGCTTTTATCTCTCTCCCCTCACCACAAATCAGATTCTTCTGAGGACTTCCCAGTACATTATCCTTTCCCCTGTGTAATTACCTTAACAAGCTCCAGCTGTTTTTATTCTCAGAAGGTTTACTCCCTGATATACAGCTGCCTACCCCCTTCGTAAGTGCAGGTCCTAAATGAGCTTTTTTCTCTGTTCCCTCACCACAATCCAGATTCTTTTGGGGAGTTACCAGTACAGTAACCATACCAGGAAGTACTTAATTTATTAAGCTACTGCTTTTCTTAACCTCAGTGAAGATATTTACTGATAAACAGCTACCTATGCAGCATGTTCATGTCGTTCCTAAATGAGCTTTTATCTCTCTGCCCTCACCACAAATCAGATTCTTCTGAGGAGTTCCCAGTACATTATCCTTTCCCCTGTGTAATTACCTTAACAAGCTCCAGCTGTTTTTATTCTCAGAAGGTTTACTCCCTGATATACAGCTGCCTACCCGGTTCGTAAGTGCAGGTCCTAAATGAGCTTTTTTCTCTGTTCCCTCACCACAATCCAGATTCTTTTGGGGAGTTACCAGTACAGTATCCATAGCAGGAAGTACTTAATTTATTAAGCTACTTCTTTTCTTAATCTCAGTGGAGATATTTACTGATAAACAGCTACGTAGGCAGCATGTTCATGTCGATCCTAAATGAGCTTTTATCTCTCTCCCCTCACCACAAATCAGATTCTTCTGAGGAGTTTCCAGTACATTATCCTTTCCCCTGTGTAATTACCTTAACAAGCTCCAGCTGTTTTTAATCTCAGAAGGTTTACTCCCTGATATACAGCTGCCTACCCCCTTCGTAAGTGCAGGTCCTAAATGAGATTTTTTCTCTGTTCCCTCACCAGAATCTAGATTCTTTTGGGGAGTTACCAGTACATTAACCATACCAGGAAGTACTTAATTTATTAAGCTACTGCTTTTCTTAATCTCAGTGGAGATATTTACTGATAAACAGCTACCTACGCAGCATGTTCACGTCGTTCCTAAATGAGCTTTTATCTCTCTCCCCTCACCACAAATCAGATTCTTCTGAGGAGTTCCCAGTACTTTATCCTTTCCCTGCGTAATTCCCTTAACAAGCCCCAGCTGTTTTTATTCTCAGAAGGTTTACACACTGATATACAGCTGCCTACCCCCTTCGTAAGTGCAGGTCCTAAATGAGCTTTTTTCTCTGTTCCCTCACCACAATCCAGATTCTTTTGGGGAGTTACCAGTACAGTAACCATACCAGGAAGTACTTAATTTATTAAGCTACTGCTTTTCTTAATCTCAGTGGGGATATTTACAGATAAACAGCTACCTATGCGGCATGTTCATGTCGTTCCTAAATGACCTTTTATCTCTCTCCCCTCACCAAAAATCAGATTCTTCTGAGGAGTTCCCAGTACATTATCCTTTCCCCTGTGTAATTACCTAAACAAGCTCCAGCTGTTTTTATTCTCAAAAGGTTTACTCCCTGATATACTGCTGCCTACCCCCTTTGTAAGTGCAGGTCCTAAATGAGCTTTTTTCTCTGTTCCCTCACCACAATCCAGATTCTTTTGGGGAGTTACCAGTACAGTAACCATACCAGGAAGTACTTAGTTTATGAAGCTACTGCTTTTCTTAATCTCAGTGGACATATTTACTGATAAACAGCTACCTACGCAGCATGTTCATGTCGTTCCTAAATTAGCTTTTATATCTCTCCCCTCACCACAAATCAGATTCTTCTGAGGAGTTCCCAGTATATTATCCTTTCCGCTGTGTAATTACCTTAACGAGCTCCAGCTCTTTTTATTCTCACAAGGTTTACTCCCTGATATACAGCTGCCTACCCCCTTCGTAAGTGCAGGTCCTAAATGGGCTTTTTTCTCTGTTCCCTCACCACAATCCAGATTCTTTTGGGGAGTTACCAGTACAGTATCCATACCAGGAAGTACATGATTTATTAAGCTACTGCTTTTCTTAATCTCAGTAGAGATATTTACTGATAAACAGCTACGTATGCAGAATGTTCATGTCGTTCCTAAAGGAGCTTTTATCTCTCCCCGCTCACCACAAATCAGATTCTTCTGAGGAGTTCCCAGTACATTATCCTTTCCCCTGTGTAATTACCTTAACAAGCTCCAGCTGTTTTTATTCTCAGAAGATTTACTCACTGATATACAGCTGCCTACCCCCTTCGTAAGTGCAAGTCCTAAATGAGCTTTTTTCTCTGTTCCCTCACCACAATCCAGATTCTTTTGGGGAGTTACCAGTACAGTAACCATACCAGGAAGTACTTAATTTATTAAGCTACTGCTTTTCTTAATCTCAGTGGAGATATTTACTGATAAACAGCTACCTACGCAGCGTGTTCATGTCGTTCCTAAATGAGCTTTTATCTCTCTCCCCTCACCACAAATCAGATTCATCTGAGGAGTTTCCAGTACATTATCCTTTCCCCTGTGTAATTACCTTAACAAGCTCCAGCTGTTTTTATTCTCAAAATGTTTACTCCCTGATATACAGCTGCCTACCCCCTTCGTAAGTGCAGGTCCTAAATGAGCTTTTTTCTCTGTTCCCTCACCACAATCCAGATTCTTTTGGGGAGTTACCAGTACAGTAACCATACCAGCAAGTACTTAATTTATTAAGCTACTGCTTTTCTTAATCTCAGTGGATATATTTACTGATAAACAGCTACCTACGCAGCATGTTCATGGCGTTCCTAAAGGAGCTTTTATCTCTCTCCCCTCACCACAAATCAGATTCTTCTGAGGAGTTCCCAGTACATTATCCTTTCCCCTAGTAATTACCTTAACAAGCTCCAGCTGTTTTTATTCTCAGAAGGTTTACTCCCTGATATACAGCTGCCTACCCCCTTCGTAAGTGCAGGTCCTAAATGAGCTTTTTTCTCTGTTCCCTCACCACAATCCAGATTCCTTTGGGGAGTTACCAGTACAGTATCCATAGCAGGAATTACTTAATTTATTAAGCTACTGCTTTTCTTAATCTCAGTGGAGATATTTACTGATATACAGCTAAGTATGCAGCATGTTCACGTCGTTCCTAAATGAGCTTTTATCTCTCTCCCCTCACCACAAATCAGATTCTTCTGAGGAGTTCCCAGTACATTATCCTTTCCCTGCGTAATTCCCTTAACAAGCCCCAGCTGTTTTTATTCTCAGAAGGTTTACACACTGATATACAGCTGCCTACCCCCTTCGTAAGTGCAGGTCCTAAATGAGCTTTTTTCTCTGTTCCCTCACCACAATCCAGATTCTTTTGGGGAGTTACCAGTACAGTAACCATACCAGGAAGTACTTAATTTATTAAGCTACTGCTTTTGTTAATCTCAGTGGGGATATTTACTGATAAACAGCTACCTATGCAGCATGTTCATGCCGTTCCTAAATGAGCTTTTATCTCTCTCCCCTCACCACAAATCAGATTCTTCTGAGGAGTTCCCAGTACATTATCCTTTCCCCTGTGTAATTACCTTAACAAGCTCCAGCTGTTTTTATTCTCAGAAGGTTTACTCCCTGATATACAGCTGCCTACCCCCTTCGTAAGTGCAGGTCCTAAATGAGCTTTTTTCTCTGTTCCCTCACCACAATCCAGATTCTTTTGGGGAGTTACCAGTACAGTAACCATACCAGGAAGTACTTAATTTATTAAGCTACTGCTTTTCTTAATCTCAGTGGAGATATTTACTGATAAACAGCTACGTACGCAGCACGTTCATGTCGTTCATAAATGAGCTTTTATCTCTCTCCGCTCACCACAAATCAGATTCTTCTGAGGAGTTCCCAGTACATTATCCTTTCCCCTGTGTAATTACCTTAACAAGCTCCAGCTGTTTTTATTCTCAGAAGGTTTACTTCCTGATATACAGCTGCCTACCCCCTTCGTAAGTGCAGGTCCTAAATGAGCTTTTTTCTCTGTTCCCTCACCACAATCCAGATTCTTTTGGGGAGTTACCAGTACAGTAACCATACCAGGAAGTACTTATTTTATTAAGCTACTGCTTTTCTTAATCTCAGTGGAGATATTTACTGATAAACAGCTACCTATGCAGCATGTTCATGTCGTTCTTAAATGAGCTTTTATCTCTCTCCCCTCACCACGAATCAGATTCTTCTGAGGAGTTCCCAGTATATTATCCTTTCCCCTGTGTAATTACCTTAACAAGCTCCAGCTGTTTTTATTCTCACAAGGTTTACTCCCTGATATACAGCTGCCTACCCCCTTCGTAAGTGCAGGTCCTAAATGAGCTTTTTTCTCTGTTCCCTCACCACAATCCAGATTCTTTTGGGGAGTTACCAGTACAGTATCCATACCAGGAAGTACATGATTTATTAAGCTACTGCTTTTCTTAATCTCAGTAGAGATATTTACTGATAAACAGCTACGTACGCAGCGTGTTCATGTCGTGCCTAAATGAGCTTTTATCTCTCTCCCCTCACCACAAATCAGATTCTTCTGAGGAGTTCCCTGTACATTATCCTTTCCCCTGTTTAATTACCTTAACAAGCTCCAGCTGTTTTTATTCTCAGAAGGTTTACTCCCTGATATACAGCTGCCTACCCCCTTCGTAAGTGCAGGTCCTAAATGAGATTTTTTCTCTATTCCCTCACCACAATCCAGATTCTTTTGGTTAGTTACCAGTACAGTAACCATACCAGGAACTACTTATTTTATTAAGCTACTGCTTTCCTTAATCTCCGTGGAGATATTTACTGATAAACAGCTACCTACGCAGAATGTTCATGTCGTTCCTAAAGGAGCTTTTATCTCTCCCCGCTCACCACAAATCAGATTCTTCTGAGGAGTTCCCAGTACATTATCCTTTCCCCTGTGTAATTACCTTAACAAGCTCCAGCTGTTTTTATTCTCAGAAGATTTACTCACTGATATACAGATGCCTACCCCCTTCGTAAGTGCAAGTCCTAAATGAGCTTTTTTCGCTGTTCCCTCACCACAATCCAGATTCTTTTTGGGAGTTACCAGTACAGTAACCATACCAGGAAGTACTTAATTTATTAAGCTACTGCTTTTCTTAATCTCAGTGGAGATATTTACTGATAAACAGCTACATACGCAGCGTGTTCATGTCGTTTCTAAATGAGCTTTTATCTCTCTCCCCTCACCACAAATAAGATTCATCTGAGGAGTTTCCAGTACATTATCCGTTCCCCTTTGTAATTACCTTAACAAGCTCCAGCTGTTTTTATTCTCAGAAGGTTTACTCCCTGATATACTGCTCCCCACCCCCTTCTGGAGTGCAGGTCCTAAATGAGCGTTTTTCTCTGTTCTCTCACCACAATCCATATTCTTTTGGGGAGTTACCATTACAGTAACCATACCAGGAAATACTTAATTTATTAAGCTACTGCTTTTCTTAATCTCAGTGGAGATATTTACTGATAAACAGCTACCTACGCAGCATGTTCATGTCGTTCCTAAATGAGCTTTTATCTCTCTCCCCTCACCACAAATCAGATTCTTCTGAGGAGTTTCCAGTACATTATCCTTTCCCCTGTGTAATTACCTTAACAATCTCCAGATATTTTTATTCTCAGAAGGTTTACTCCCTGATATACAGCTGCCTAACCCCTTCGTAAGTGCAGGTCCTAATTGAGCTTTTTTGTCTGTTCCCTCACCACAATCCTGATTCTTTTGGGGAGTTACCAGTACAGAAACCTTACCAGGAAGTACTTAATTTATTAAGCTACTGCTTTTCTTAATCTCAGTGGAGATATTTACTGATAAACAGCTACCTACGCAGCATGTTCATGTCGTTCCTAAATTAGCTTTTATCTCTCTCCCCTCACCACAAAGCAGATTCTTCTGAGGACTACCCAGTACATTATCCTTTCCCCTGTGGAATTACCTTAACAAGCTCCAGCTGTTTTTATTCTCAGAAGGTTTACTCCCTGATATACTGCTGCCTACCCCCTTCGTAAGTGCAGGTCCTAAATGAGCTTTTTTCTCTCTTCCCGCACCACAATCAAGATTCTTTTGGGGAGTTACCAGTACAGTAACCATACCAGGAAGTACTTAATTTATTAAGCTACTGCTTTCCTTAATCTCAATGGAGATATTTACTGATAAACAGCTACCTACGCAGCATGTTCATGTCGTTCCTAAATGAGCTTTGATCTCTCTCCCCTCACCACAAATCAGATTCTTCTGAGGAGTTTCCAGGACATTACCCTTTCCCCTGTGTAATTACCTCAACAATCTCCAGATGTTTTTCTTCTCAGAAGGTTTACTCCCTGATATACAGCTACCTACACCCTTCGTAAGTGCAGGTCATAAATGAGCTTTTTTCTCTGTTCCCTCACCACAATCCTGATTCTTTTGGGGAGTTACCAGTACAGTAACCATACAAGGAAGTACTTAATTTATTAAGCTACTGCTTTTCTTAATCTCAGTGAAGATATTTACTGATAAACAGCTACGTATGCAGCATGTTCATGTCGTTCCTAAATGAGCCTTTATCTCTCTCCCCTCACCACAAATCAGATTCTTCTGAGGAGTTCCCAGTACATTATCCTTTCCCCTGTGTAATTACCTTTAAAAGTTCCAGCTGTTTTTATTCTCAGAAGGTTTACTCCCTGATATACAGCTGCCTACCCCCTTCGTACGTGCAGGTCCAAAATGAGCTTTTTTCTCTGTTCCCTCACCACAATCCACATTCTTTTGGTGAGTTACCAGTACAGAGACCATACCAGGAATTACTTAATTTATTAAGCTACTGCTTTTCTTAATCTCAGTGGAGATATTTACTGATAAACAGCTACCTACGCAGCATGTTCATGTCGTTCCTAAATGAGCTTTTATCTCTCTGCCCTCACCACAAATCAGATTCTTCTGAGGAGTTCCCAGTACATTATCCTTTCCCCTGTGTAATTACCTTAACAAGCTCCAGCTGTTTTTATTCTCAGAAGGTTTACTCCCTGATATACAGCTGCCTACCCCCTTCGTAAGTGCAGGTCCTAAATGATCTTTTTTCTCTGTTCCCTCACCAATATCCAGATTCTTTTGGGGAGTTACCAGTACAGTAACCATACCAGGAAGTACTTAATTTATTAAGCTACTGCTTTTCTTAATCTCAGTGGAGATATTTACTGATAAACAGCTACGTACGCAGCATGTTCATGTCGTTCCTAAATGAGCTTTTATCTCTCTCCACTCACAACGAATCAGATTCTTCTGAGGAGTTCCCAGTACATTATCCTTTCCCCTGTGTAATTACCTTAACAAGCTCCAGCTGTTTTTATTCTCAGAAGGTTTACTCCCTGATATACTGCTCCCTACCCCCTTCTGAAGTGCAGGTACTAAGTGAGCTTTTTTCTCTCTTCTCTCACCACAATCCATATTCGTTTGGGGAGTTACCATTACAGTAACCATACCAGGAAATACTTAATTTATTAAGCTACTGCTTTTCTTAATCTCAGTGGAGATATTTACTGATAAACAGCTACCTACGCAGCATGTTCATGTCGTTCCTAAATGAGCTTTTATCTCTCTCCCCTCACCACAAATCAGATTCTTCTGAGGAGTTCCCAGTACATTATCCTTTCCCCTGTGTAATTACCTTAACAAGCTCCAGCTGTTTTTATTCTCAGAAGGTTTACTCCCTGATATACAGCTGCCTAACCCCTTCGTAAGTGCATGTCCTAAATGAGCTTTTTTCTCTGTTCCCTCACCACAGTCCAGATTCTTTTGGGGAGTTACCAGTACAGTAACCATAACAGGAAGTACTTAATTTATTAAGCTACTGCTTTTCTTAATCTCAGTGGAGATATTTACTGATAAACAGCTACCTACGCAGCATGTTCATGTCGTTCCTAAATGAGCTTTTAGCTCTCTCCCCTCACCACAAATCAGATTCTTCTGACGAGTTCCCAGTACATTATCCTTTCCCCTGTGTAATTACCTTAACAAGATCCAGCTGTTTTTATTCTCAGAAGGTTTACTCCCTGATATACAGCTGCCTACCCCCTTCGTAAGTGCAGGTCCTAAATGAGCTTTTTTCTCTGTTCCCTCACCACAATCCAGATTCTTTTGGGGAGTTACCAGTACAGTAACCATACCAGGAAGTACTTAATTTATTAAGCTACTGCTTTTCTTAATCTCAGTGGAGATATTTACTGATAAACAGCTACCTACGCAGCATGTTCATGTCGATCCTAAATGAGCTTTTATGTCTCTCCCGTCACCACAAATCAGATTCTTCTGAGGAGTTCCCAGTACATTATCCTTTCCCCTGTGTAATTACCTAAACAAGCTCCAGCTGTTTTTATTCTCAGAAGGTTTACTCCCTGATATACAGCTGCCTACCCCCTTCATAAGTGCAGGTCCTAAATGAGCTTTTTTCTCTGTTCCCTCACAAATATCCGTATTCTTTGGGGAGTTACCAGTACAGTAACCATACCAGGAAGTACTTAATTTATTAAGCTACTGCTTTTCTTAATCTCAGTGGAGATATTTACTGATAAACAGCTACCTACGCAGCATGTTAATGTCGTTCCTAAATGAGCTTTTTTCTCTGTTCCCTGACCACAATCCAGATTCTTTAGGGAGTTACCAGTACAGTAACCATACCAGGAAGTACTTAATTTATTAAGCTACTGCTTTTCTTAATCTCAGTGGAGATATTTACTGATCAACAGCTACCTACGCAGCATGTTCATGTCGTTCCTAAATGAGCTTTTATCTCTCCCCCTCACCACAAATCAGATTCTTCTGAGGAGTTCCCAGTACATTATCGTTTTCTCTGTGCAATTACCTTAACAAGCTCCAGCTGTTTTTATTCTCAGAAGGTTTACTCCCTGATATTCAGCTGCCTACCCCCTTCGTAAGTGCAGGTCCTAAATGAGCTTTATTCTCTCTTCTCTCACCACAATCCAGATTCTTTTGGGGAGTTACCAGTACAGTAACCATACCAGGAAGTACTTAATTCATTAAGCTACTACTTTTCTCAATCTCAGTGGAGATATTTACTGATAAACAGCTACCTACGCAGCATGTTCATGTCGTTCCTAAATGAGCTTTTATCTCTCTCCCCTCACCACAAATCAGATTCTTCTGAGGAGTTCCCAGTACATTATCCTTTCCCCTGTGTAATTACCTTAACAAGCTCCAGCTGTTTTTATTCTCAGAAGGTATACTCCCTGATATACAGCTGCCTACCCCCTTCGTAAGTGCAGGTCCTAAATGAGCTTTTTTCTCTCTTCCCTCACCACAGTCCAGATTCTTTTGCGGAGTTACCAGTACAGTAACCATAACAGGAAGTACTTAATTTATTAATCTGCTGCTTTTCTTAATCTCAGTGGAGATATTTACGGATAAACAGCTACGTATGCAGCATGTTCATGTCTTTCCTAAATGACCTTTTATCTCTCTCCCCTCATCACAAATCAGATTCTTCTGAGGAGTTCCCAGTACATTATCCTTTCCCCTGTGTAATTACCTTAACAAGCTCCAGCTGTTTTTATTCTCAGAAGCGATACTCCCTGATATACAGCTGCCTACCCCCTTCGTAAGTGCAGGTCCTAAATGAGCTTTTTTCTCTGTTCCCTCACCACAATCCAGATTCTTTTGGGGAGTTACCAGTACAGTAACCATACCAGGAAGTACTTAATTTATTAAGCTACTGCTTTTCTTAATCTCAGTGGAGATATTTACTGATAAACAGCTACCTACGCAGCATGTTCATGTCGTTCCTAAATGAGCTTTTATCTCTCTCCCCTCATCACAAATCAGATTCTTATGAGGATTTCCCAGTACATTATCCTTTCCCCTGTGTAATTACCTTAACAAGCTCCAGCTGTTTTTTTATTCTCAGAAGGTTTACTCCCTGATATACAGCTGCCTACCCCCTTCGTAAGTGCAGGTCCTAAATGAGCTTTTTTCTCTGTTCCCTCACCACAATCCAGATTCTTTTGGGGAGTTACCAGTACAGTAACCATACCAGGAAGTAATTAATTTATTAAGCTACTGCTTTTCTTAATCTCAGTGGAGATATTTACTGATACACAGCTACATACGCAGCATGTTCATGTCGTTCCTAAATGAGCTTTTATCGCTCTCGCCTCACCACAAATCACATTCTTCTGAGGAGTTCCCAGTACATTATCCTTTCCCCTGTGTAATTACCTTAACAAGCTCCAGCTGTTTTTATTCTCAGAAGGTTTACTCCCTGATATACAGCTGCCTACCCCCTTCGTAAGTGCAGTTCCTAAATGAGCTTTTTTCTCTGTTCCCTCACCACAATCCAGATTCTTTTGGGGAGTTACCAGTACAGTAACCATACCAGGAAGTACTTAATTTATTAAGCTACTGCTTTTCTTAATCTCAGTGGAGATATTTACTGATAAACAGCTACGTACGCAGCATGTTCATGTCGTTCCTAAATGAGCTTTTATCTCTCTCCCCTCATCACAAATCAGATTCTTCTGAGGATTTCCCAGTACATTATCCTTTCCCCTGTGTAATTACCTTAACAAGCTCCAACTGTTTTTATTCTCAGAAGGTTTACTCCCTGATATACAACTGCCTACCCCCTTCGTAAGTGCAGGTCCTAAATGAGCTTTTTTCTCTGTTCTCTCACCACAATCCAGATTCTTTTGGGGAGTTAGCAGTACAGTAAACATACCAGGAAGTACTTAATTTATTAAGCTACTGCTTTTCTTAATCTCAGTGGAGATATTTACTGATAAACAGCTACCTACGCAGCATGTTCATGTCGTTCCTAAATGAGCTTTTATGTCTCTCCCGTCACCACAAATCAGATTCTTCTGAGGAGTTCCCAGTACATTATCCTTTCCCCTGTGTAATTACCTAAACAAGCTCCAGCTGTTTTTATTCTCAGAAGGTTTACTCCCTGATATACAGCTGCCTACCCCCTTCATAAGTGCAGGTCCTAAATGAGCTTTTTTCTCTGTTCCCTCACAAAAATCCGTATTCTTTGGGGAGTTACCAGTACAGTAACCATACCAGGAAGTACTTAATTTATTAAGCTACTGCTTTTCTTAATCTCAGTGGAGATATTTACTGATAAACAGCTACCTACGCAGCATGTTAATGTCGTTCCTAAATGAGCTTTTTTCTCTGTTCCCTCACCACAATCCAGATTCTTTTGGGGAGTTACCAGTACAATATCCATACCAGGAAGTACTTAGTTTATAAAGCTACTGCTTTTCTTAATCTCAGTGGAGATATTTACTGATAAACAGCTACTTATGCAGCATGTTCATGTCGTTCCTAAATGAGCTTTTATCTCTCTCCCCTCACCACAAATCAGATTCTTCTGAGGAGTTCGCAGTACAGTATCCTTTCCCCTGTGTAATTACTTTAACATGCTCCAGCTGTTTTTATTCTCAGAAGCGATACTCCCTGATATACAGCTGCCTACCCCCTTCGTAAGTGCAGGTCCTAAATGAGATTTTTTCTCTGTTCCCTCACCACAATCCAGATTCTTTTGGGGAGTTACCAGTACAGTAACCATACCAGGAAGTACTTAATTTATTAAGCTACTGCTTTTCTTAATCTCAGTGAAGATATTTACTGATAAACAGCTACCTACGCAACATGTTCATGTCGTTCCTAAATGAGCTTTTATCTCTCTCCCCTCATCACAAATCAGATTCTTCTGAAGATTTCTCAGTACATTATCCTTTCCCCTGTGTAATTACCTTAACAAGCTCCAGCTGTTTTTTTCTCAGAAGGTTTACTCCCTGATATACAGCTGCCTACCCCTTTCGTAAGTGCAGGTCCTAAATGAACTTTTTTCTCTGTTCCCTCACCACAATCCAGATTCTTCTGGAGAGTTACCAGTACAGTAACCATACCAGGCAGTAATTAATTTATTAAGCTACTGCTTTTCTTAATCTCAGTGGAGATATTTACTGATACACAGCTACCTACGCAGCATGTTCATGTCGTTCCTAAATGAGCTTTTTTCTCTCTCCCCTCACCACAAATCAGATTCTTCTGAGGAATTCCCAATACATTACCCTTTCCCCTGTGTAATTACCTTAACAAGCTCCAGCTGTTTTTATTCTCAGAAGGTTTACTCCCTGATATACAGCTGATTACCCCCTTCGTAAGTGCAGTTCCTAAATGAGCTTTTTTCTCTGTTCCCTGACCACAATCCAGATTCTTTAGGGAGTTTCCAGTACAGTAACCATACCAGGAAGTACTTAATTTATTAATCTACTGCTTTTCTTAATCTCAGTGGAGATATTTACTGATAAACAGCTACCTACGCAGCATGTTCATGTCGTTCCTAAATGAGCTTTTATCTCTCCCCCTCACCACAAATCAGATTCTTCTGAGGAGTTCCCAGTACATTATCGTTTCCTCTGTGCAATTACCTTAACAAGCTCCAGCTGTTTTTATTCTCAGAAGGTTTACTCCCTGATATTCAGCTGCCTACCCCCTTCGTAAGTGCAGGTCCTAAATGAGCTTTATTGTCTCTTCTCTCACCACAATCCAGATTCTTTTGGGGAGTTACCAGTACAGTAACCATACCAGGAAGTACTTAATTCATTAAGCTACTACTTTTCTCAATCTCAGTGGAGATATTTACTGATAAACAGCTACCTACGCAGCATGTTCATGTCGTTCCTAAATGAGCTTTTATCTCTCTCCCCTCACCACAAATCAGATTCTTCTGAGGAGTTCCCAGTACATTATCCTTTCCCCTGTGTAATTACCTTAACAAGCTCCAGCTGTTTTTATTCTCAGAAGGTTTACTCCCTTATATACAGCTGCCTACCCCCTTCGTAAGTGCATGTCCTAAATGAGCTTTTTTCTCTGTTCCCTCACCACAGTCCAGATTCTTTTGCGGAGTTACCAGTACAGTAACCATAACAGGAAGTACTTAATTTATTAAGCTACTGCTTTTCTTAATCTCAGTGGAGATATTTACTGATAAACAGCTACCTGCGCAGCATGTTCATGTCGTTCCTAAATGAGCTTTTAGCTCTCTCCCCTCACCACAAATCAGATTCTTCTGACGAGTTCCCAGTACATTATCCTTTCGCCTGTGTAATTACCTTAACAAGATCCAGCTGTTTTTATTCTCAGAAGGTTTACTCCCTGATATACAGCTGCCTACCCCCTTCGTAAGTGCAGGTCCTAAATGAGCTTTTTTCTCTGTTCCCTCACCACAATCCAGATTCTTTGGGGAGTTACCAGTACAGTAACCACCAGGAAGTACTTAATTTATTAAGCTACTGCTTTTCTTAATCTCAGTGGAGATATTTACTGATAAACAGCTACCTACGCAGCATGTTCATGTCGTTCCTAAATGAGCTTTTTTCTCTGTTCCCTCACCACAGTCCAGATTCTTTTGGGGAGTTACCAGTACAGTATCCATACCAGGAAGTACTTAATTTATTAATGTGCTGCTTTTCTTAATCTCAGTGGAGATATTTACGGATAAACAGCTACGTATGCAGCATGTTCATGTCTTTCCTAAAAGACCTTTTATCGCTCTCCCCTCATCACAAATCAGATTCTTCTGAGGAGTTCCCAGTACATTATCCTTTCCCCTGTTTAATTACCTTAACAAGCTCCAGCTGTTTTTATTCTCAGAAGCGATACTCCCTGATATACAGCTGCCTACCCCCTTCGTAAGTGCAGGTCCTAAATGAGCTTTTTTCTCTGTTCCCTCACCACAATCCAGATTCTTTTGGGGAGTTACCAGTACAGTAACCATACCAGGAAGTACTTAATTTATTAAGCTACTGCTTTTCTTAATCTCAGTGGAGATATTTACTGATAAACAGCTACCTACGCAGCATGTTCATGTCGTTCCTAAATGAGCTTTTATCTCTCTCCCCTCATCACAAATCAGATTCTTATGAGGATTTCCCAGTACATTATCCTTTCCCCTGTGTAATTACCTTAACAAGCTCCAGCTGTTTTTTTATTCTCAGAAGGTTTACTCCCTGATATACAGCTGCCTACCCCCTTCGTAAGTGCAGGTCCTAAATGAGCTTTTTTCTCTGTTCCCTCACCACAATCCAGATTCTTTTGGGGAGTTACCAGTACAGTAACCATACCAGGAAGTAATTAATTTATTAAGCTACTGCTTTTCTTAATCTCAGTGGAGATATTTACTGATACACAGCTACATACGCAGCATGTTCATGTCGTTCCTAAATGAGCTTTTATCGCTCTCCCCTCACCACAAATCACATTCTTCTGAGGAGTTCCCAGTACATTATCCTTTCCCCTGTGTAATTACCTTAACAAGCTCCAGCTGTTTTTACTCTCAGAAGGTTTACTCCCTGATATACAGCTGCCTACCCCCTTCGTAAGTGCAGTTCCTAAATGAGCTTTTTTCTCTGTTCCCTCACCACAATCCAGATTCTTTTGGGGAGTTACCAGTACAGTAACCATACCAGGAAGTACTTAATTTATTAAGCTACTGCTTTTCTTAATCTCAGTGGAGATATTTACTGATAAACAGCTACCTACGCAGCATGTTAATGTCGTTCCTAAATGAGCTTTTTTCTCTGTTCCCTCACCACAATCCAGATTCTTTTGGGGAGTTACCAGTACAATATCCATACCAGGAAGTACTTAGTTTATAAAGCTACTGCTTTTCTTAATCTCAGTGGAGATATTTACTGATAAACAGCTACTTATGCAGCATGTTCATGTCGTTCCTAAATGAGCTTTTATCTCTCTCCCCTCACCACAAATCAGATTCTTCTGAGGAGTTCGCAGTACAGTATCCTTTCCCCTGTGTAATTACTTTAACATGCTCCAGCTGTTTTTATTCTCAGAAGCGATACTCCCTGATATACAGCTGCCTACCCCCTTCGTAAGTGCAGGTCCTAAATGAGATTTTTTCTCTGTTCCCTCACCACAATCCAGATTCTTTTGGGGAGTTACCAGTACAGTAACCATACCAGGAAGTACATAATTTATTAAGCTACTGCTTTTCTTAATCTCAGTGAAGATATTTACTGATAAAAAGCTACCTACGCAACATGTTCATGTCGTTCCTAAATGAGCTTTTATCTCTCTCCCCTCATCACAAATCAGATTCTTCTGAAGATTTCTCAGTACATTATCCTTTCCCCTGTGTAATTACCTTAACAAGCTCCAGCTGTTTTTTTCTCAGAAGGTTTACTCCCTGATATACAGCTGCCTACCCCTTTCGTAAGTGCAGGTCCTAAATGAACTTTTTTCTCTGTTCCCTCACCACAATCCAGATTCTTCTGGAGAGTTACCAGTACAGTAACCATACCAGGCAGTAATTAATTTATTAAGCTACTGCTTTTCTTAATCTCAGTGGAGATATTTACTGATACACAGCTACCTACGCAGCATGTTCATGTCGTTCCTAAATGAGCTTTTTTCTCTCTCCCCTCACCACAAATCAGATTCTTCTGAGGAATTCCCAATACATTACCCTTTCCCCTGTGTAATTACCTTAACAAGCTCCAGCTGTTTTTATTCTCAGAAGGTTTACTCCCTGATATACAGCTGATTACCCCCTTCGTAAGTGCAGTTCCTAAATGAGCTTTTTTCTCTGTTCCCTGACCACAATCCAGATTCTTTAGGGAGTTTCCAGTACAGTAACCATACCAGGAAGTACTTAATTTATTAATCTACTGCTTTTCTTAATCTCAGTGGAGATATTTACTGATAAACAGCTACCTACGCAGCATGTTCATGTCGTTCCTAAATGAGCTTTTATCTCTCCCCCTCACCACAAATCAGATTCTTCTGAGGAGTTCCCAGTACATTATCGTTTCCTCTGTGCAATTACCTTAACAAGCTCCAGCTGTTTTTATTCTCAGAAGGTTTACTCCCTGATATTCAGCTGCCTACCCCCTTCGTAAGTGCAGGTCCTAAATGAGCTTTATTGTCTCTTCTCTCACCACAATCCAGATTCTTTTGGGGAGTTACCAGTACAGTAACCATACCAGGAAGTACTTAATTCATTAAGCTACTACTTTTCTCAATCTCAGTGGAGATATTTACTGATAAACAGCTACCTACGCAGCATGTTCATGTCGTTCCTAAATGAGCTTTTATCTCTCTCCCCTCACCACAAATCAGATTCTTCTGAGGAGTTCCCAGTACATTATCCTTTCCCCTGTGTAATTACCTTAACAAGCTCCAGCTGTTTTTATTCTCAGAAGGTTTACTCCCTTATATACAGCTGCCTACCCCCTTCGTAAGTGCATGTCCTAAATGAGCTTTTTTCTCTGTTCCCTCACCACAGTCCAGATTCTTTTGCGGAGTTACCAGTACAGTAACCATAACAGGAAGTACTTAATTTATTAAGCTACTGCTTTTCTTAATCTCAGTGGAGATATTTACTGATAAACAGCTACCTGCGCAGCATGTTCATGTCGTTCCTAAATGAGCTTTTAGCTCTCTCCCCTCACCACAAATCAGATTCTTCTGACGAGTTCCCAGTACATTATCCTTTCGCCTGTGTAATTACCTTAACAAGATCCAGCTGTTTTTATTCTCAGAAGGTTTACTCCCTGATATACAGCTGCCTACCCCCTTCGTAAGTGCAGGTCCTAAATGAGCTTTTTTCTCTGTTCCCTCACCACAATCCAGATTCTTTGGGGAGTTACCAGTACAGTAACCACCAGGAAGTACTTAATTTATTAAGCTACTGCTTTTCTTAATCTCAGTGGAGATATTTACTGATAAACAGCTACCTACGCAGCATGTTCATGTCGTTCCTAAATGAGCTTTTTTCTCTGTTCCCTCACCACAGTCCAGATTCTTTTGGGGAGTTACCAGTACAGTATCCATACCAGGAAGTACTTAATTTATTAATGTGCTGCTTTTCTTAATCTCAGTGGAGATATTTACGGATAAACAGCTACGTATGCAGCATGTTCATGTCTTTCCTAAAAGACCTTTTATCGCTCTCCCCTCATCACAAATCAGATTCTTCTGAGGAGTTCCCAGTACATTATCCTTTCCCCTGTTTAATTACCTTAACAAGCTCCAGCTGTTTTTATTCTCAGAAGCGATACTCCCTGATATACAGCTGCCTACCCCCTTCGTAAGTGCAGGTCCTAAATGAGCTTTTTTCTCTGTTCCCTCACCACAATCCAGATTCTTTTGGGGAGTTACCAGTACAGTAACCATACCAGGAAGTACTTAATTTATTAAGCTACTGCTTTTCTTAATCTCAGTGGAGATATTTACTGATAAACAGCTACCTACGCAGCATGTTCATGTCGTTCCTAAATGAGCTTTTATCTCTCTCCCCTCATCACAAATCAGATTCTTATGAGGATTTCCCAGTACATTATCCTTTCCCCTGTGTAATTACCTTAACAAGCTCCAGCTGTTTTTTTTATTCTCAGAAGGTTTACTCCCTGATATACAGCTGCCTACCCCCTTCGTAAGTGCAGGTCCTAAATGAGCTTTTTTCTCTGTTCCCTCACCACAATCCAGATTCTTTTGGGGAGTTACCAGTACAGTAACCATACCAGGAAGTAATTAATTTATTAAGCTACTGCTTTTCTTAATCTCAGTGGAGATATTTACTGATACACAGCTACATACGCAGCATGTTCATGTCGTTCCTAAATGAGCTTTTATCGCTCTCCCCTCACCACAAATCACATTCTTCTGAGGAGTTCCCAGTACATTATCCTTTCCCCTGTGTAATTACCTTAACAAGCTCCAGCTGTTTTTACTCTCAGAAGGTTTACTCCCTGATATACAGCTGCCTACCCCCTTCGTAAGTGCAGTTCCTAAATGAGCTTTTTTCTCTGTTCCCTCACCACAATCCAGATTCTTTTGGGGAGTTACCAGTACAGTAACCATACCAGGAAGTACTTAATTTATTAAGCTACTGCTTTTCTTAATCTCAGTGGAGATATTTACTGATAAACAGCTACGTAAGCAGCATGTTCATGTCGTTCCTAAATGAGCTTTTATGTCTCTCCCCTCACCACAAATCAGATTCTTCTGAGGAGTTCCCAATACATTACCCTTTCCCCTGTGTAATTACCTTAACAAGCTCCAGCTGTTTTTATTCTCAGAAGGTTTACTCCCTGATATACAGCTGCATACCCCCTTCGTAAGTGCAGGTCCTAAATGAGCTTTTTTCTCTGTTTCCTCACCACAATCCAGATTCTTTTGGGGAGTTACCAGTACAGTAACCATACCAGGAAGTAATTAATTTATTAAGCTACTGATTTTCTTAATCTCAGTGGGGATATTTACTGATAAACAGCTACCTACGCAGCATGTTCATGTCGTTCCTAAATGAGCTTTTATCGCTCTCCCCTCACCACAAATCAGATTCTTCTGAAAAGTTCCCAGTACATTATCCTTTCCCCTGTGTAATTACCTTAACAAGCTCCAGCTGTTTTTATTCTCAGAAGGTTTACTCCCCGATATACAGCTGCCTACCCGCTTCGTAATTGCAGGTCCTAAATTAGCTTTTTTCTCTGTTCCCTCACCACAATCCAGATTCTTTTGGGGAGGTGCCAGTACAGTAACCATACCAGTTAGTACTTAATTTATTAAGCTACTGCTTTTCTTAATCTCAGTGGAGATATTTACTGATTAACAGGTACCTACGCAGCATGTTCATGTCCTTCCTAAATGAGCTTTTATCTCTCTCCCCTCACCACTAATCAGATTCTTCTGAGGAGTTCCCAGTACATTATCCTTTCCCCTGTGTAATTACCTTAACAAGCTCCAGCTGTTTGTATTCTCAGAAGGTTTACTCCCTGATATACAGCTGCCTACCCCCTTCGTAAGTGCAGGTCCTAAATGAGCTTTTTTCTCTGTTCCCTCACCACAATCCAGATTCTTTTGGGGAGTTACAAGTACAGTAACCATACCAGGAAGTACTTAATTTATTAAGCTACTGCTTTTCTTAATCTCAGTGGAGATATTTAATGATAAACAGCTACCTACGCAGCATGTTCATGTCGTTCCTAAATGAGCTTTTATCTCTCTCCCCTCACCACAATTCAGATTCTTCTGAGGAGTTCCCAGTACATTATCCTTTCCCCTGTGTAATTACCTTAACAAGCTCCAGCTGTTTTTATTCTACGAAGGTTTACTCCCTGATATACAGCTGCCTACCCCCTTCGTAAGTGCAGGTCCTAAATGAGCTTTTTTCTCTGTTCCCTCACCACAATCCAGATTCTTTTGGGGAGTTATCAGTACAGTCACCATACCAGGAAGTACTTAATTTATTAAGCTACTGCTTTTCTTAATCTCAGTGGAGATATTTACTGATAAACAGCTACCTACGCAGCATGTTCATGTCGTTCCTAAATGAGCTTTTATCTCTCTCCCCTCACCACAAATCAAATTCTTCTGAGGAGTTTCCAGTACATTATCCTTTCCCCCGTGTAATTACCTTAAGAAGCTCCAGCTGTTTTTATTCTCAGATGGTTTACTCCCTGATATACAGCTGCCTACCCCCTTCGTAAGTGAAGGTCCTAAATGAGCTTTTTTCTCTGTTCCCTCACCACAATCCAGATTCTTTTGGGGAGTTACCAGTACAGTAACCATACCAGGAAGTACTTAATTTATTAAGGTACTGCTTTTCTTAATCTCAGTGGAGATATTTACTGATAAACAGCTACCTATGCAGCATGTTCATGTCGTTCCTAAATGAGCTTTTTTCTCTGTTCCCTCACCACAATCCATATTCTTTTGGGGAGTTACCAGTACAGTATCCATACCAGGAAGTACTTAATTTATTAAGCTACTGCTTTTCTTAATCTCAGTGGAGATATTTACTAATAAACAGCTACGTATGCAGCATGTTCATGTCGTTCCTAAATGAGCTTTTATCTCTCTCCCCTCACCACTAATCAGATTCTTCTGAGGAGTTCCCAGTACATTATCCTTTCCCCTGTGTAATTACCTTAACAAGCTCCAGCTGTTTTTATTGTCAGAAGCGATATTCCCTGATATACAGCTGCCTACCCACTTCGTAAGTGCAGGTCCTAAATGAGATTTTTTCTCTGTTCCCTCACCACAATCCAGATTCTTTTGGGGAGTTACCAGTACAGTAACCATACCAGGAAGTACTTAATTTATTAAGCTACTGCTTTTCTTAATCTCAGTGGAGATATTTACTGATAAACAGCTACCTACGCAGCATGTTCATGTCGTTCCTAAATGAGCTTTTATGTCTCTCCCGTCAATACAAATCAGATTCTTCCTAGGAGTTCCCAGTACATTATCCTTTCCCATGTGTAATTACCTAAACAAGCTCCAGCTGTTTTTATTCTCAGAAGGTTTACTCCCTGATATACAGCTGCCTACCCCCTTCATAAGTGCAGGTCCTAAATGAGCTTTTTTCTCTGTTCCCTCATAAAAATCCGGATTCTTTGGGGAGTTACCAGTACAGTAACCATACCAGGAAGTACTTAATTTATTAAGCTACTGCTTTTCTTAATCTCAGTGGAGATATTTACTGATAAACAGCTACCTACGCAGCATGTTCATGTCGTTCCTAAATGAGCTTTTATCTCTCTCGCGTCACCACAATTCAGATTCTTCTGAGGAGTTCCCAGTACATTATCCTTTCCCCTGTGTAATTATATTAACAAGCTCCAGCTGTTTTTATTCTCAGAAGGTTTACTCCCTGATATACAGCTGCCTACCCCCTTCGTAAGTGCAGGTCCTAAATGAGCTTTTTTCTCTGTTCCCTCACCACAATCCAGATTCTTTTGGGGAGTTACCAGTACAGTAACCATACCATGAAGTAGTTAATTTATTAAGCTACTGCATTTCTTAATCTCATTGGAGATATTTACTGATAAACAGCTACGTACGCAGCATGTTCATGTCGTTCCTAAATGAGCTTTTATCTCTCTTCCCTCATCACAAATCAGATTCTTATGAGGATTTCCCAGTACATTATCCTTTCCCCTGTGTAATTACCTTAACAAGCTCCAGCTGTTTTTATTCTCAGAAGGTTTACTCCCTGATATACAGCTGCCTACCCCCTTCGTAATTGCAGGTCCTAAATGAGATTTTTTCTCTGTTCCCTCACAAAAATCCGGATTCTTTGGGGAGTTACCAGTACAGTAACCATACCAGGAAGTACTTAATTTATTAAGCTACTGCTTTTCTTAATCTCAGTGGAGATATTTACTGATAAACAGCTACCTATGCAGCATGTTCATGTCGTTAATAAATGAGCTTTTATCTCTCTCCCCTCACCACAAATCAGATTCTTCTGAGGAGTTCCCAGTACATTATCCTTTCCCATGTGTTATTAAGTTAACAAGCTCCAGCTGTTTTTATTCTCAGAAGGTTTACTCCCTGATATACTGCTGCCTACCCCCTTCGTAAGTGCTGGTCCTAAATGAGCTTTTTTCTCTGTTCCCTCACCACAATCCAGATTCTTTTGGGGAGTTACCAGTACAGTAACCATACCAGGAAGTACTGCTTTTCTTAATCTCAGTGGAGATATTACTGATAAACAGCTACGTATGCAGCATGTTCATGTCGTTCCTAAATGAGCTTTTATCTCTCTCCCCTCAAAACAAATCAGATTCTTCTGAGGAATTCCCAGTACTTCATCTTTTCTCCTGTGTAATTACCTTAACAAGCTCCAGCTGTTTTTATTCTCAGGAGGTTTACTCCCTGATATACAGCTGCCTACCCCCTTCGTAAGTGCAGGTCCTAAATGAGCTTTTTTGTCTGTTCCCTGACCACAATCCAGATTCTTTTGGGGAGTTACCAGTACAGTAACCATACCAGGAAGTACTTAATTTATTAAGCTACTGCTTTTCTTAATCTCAGTGAGATATTTACTGATAAACAGCTACGTACGCAGCATGTTCATGTCGTTGCTAAATGAGCTTTTATCTCTCTCCCCTCACCACAAATCAGATTCTTCTGAGGAGGTCGCAGTACATTATCCTTTCCCCTGTAGTGTAATTACCTTAACAAGCTCCAGCTGTTTTATTCTCAGAAGGTTTACTCCCTGATATACGACTCCCTACCCCCTTCGTAAGTGCAGGTCCTAAATGAGCTTTTTTCTCTCTTCCCTCACCACAATCCAGATTCTTTTGGGGAGTTACCAGTACAGTAACCATACCAGGAAGTACTTAATTTATTAAGCTACTGCTTTTCTTAATCTCAGTGGAGATATTTAATGATAAACAGCTACCTACGCAGCATGTTCATGTCGTTCCTAAATGAGCTTTTATCTCTCTCGCGTCACCACAATTCAGATTCTTCTGAGGAGTTCCCAGTACATTATCCTTTCCCCTGTGTAATTATATAACAAGCTCCAGCTGTTTTTATTATCAGAAGGTTTACTCCCTGATATACAGCTGCCTACCCCCTTCGTTAGTGCAGGTCCTAAATGAGCTTTTTTCTCTGTTCCCTCACCACATCCAGATTCTTTTGGGAGTTACCAGTACAGTAACCATACCAGGAAGTACTTAATTTATTAAGCTACTGCTTTTCTTAATCTCATTGGAGATATTTACTGATAAACAGCTACGTACGCAGCATGTTCATGTCGTTCCTAAATGAGCTTTTATCTCTCTCCCCTCATCACAAATCAGATTCTTATGAGGATTTCCCAGTACATTATCCTTTCCCCTGTGTAATTACCTTAACAAGCTCCAGCTGTTTTTATTCTCAGAAGGTTTACTCCCTGATATACAGCTGCCTACCCCCTTCGTAAGTGCAGGTCCTAAATGGACTTTTTCTCTGTTCCCTCACAAAAATCCGGATTCTTTGGGGAGTTACCAGTACAGTAACCATACCAGGAAGTACTTAATTTATTAAGCTACTGCTTTTCTTAATCTCAGTGGAGATATTTACTGATAAACAGCTACCTATGCAGCATGTTCATGTGGTTCCGAAATGAGCTTTTTTCTCTGTTCCCTCACCACAATCCAGATTCTTTGGGGAGTTACCAGTACAATATCCATACCAGGAAGTACTTAATTTATTAAGCTACTGCTTTTCTTAATGTCAGTGGAGATATTTACTGATAAACAGCTACGTATGCAGCATGTTCATGTCGTTCTTAAATGAGCGTTTATCGCTCTCCCCTCACCACAAATCAGATTCTTCTGAGGAGTTTCCAGTACATTATCCTTTCCCCTGTGTAATTACCTTAACAAGCCCCAGCTGTTTTTATTCTCAGAAGGTTTACTCCCTGATATACAGCTGCCTACCCCCTTCGTAAGTGCAGGTCCTAAATGAGCTTTTTTCTCTGTTCCCTCACCACAATCCAGATTCTTTTGGGAGTTACCAGTACAGTAACCATACCAGGAAGTACTTAATTTATTAAGCTACTGCTTTTCTTAATCTCAGTGGAGATATTTACTGATATACAGCTACCTACGCAGCATGTTCATGTCGTTCCTAAATGAGCTTTATCTCTCTCCCCTCACCACAAATCAGATTCTTCTGAGGAGTTCCCAATACATTATCCTTTCCCTGTGTAATTACCTAACAAGCTCCAGCTGTTTTTATTCTCAGAAAGGGATAATCCCTGATATACACCTGCCTATCCCCTTCGTAAGTGCAGGTCCTATATGAGCTTTTTTCTCTGATCCCTCACCACAATCCAGTTTCTTTCGGAGAGTTACCAGTATAGTAACCATACCTGGAAGTACTTAATTTATAAAGCTACTGCTGTTCTTAATGTCAGTGGAGATATTTACTGATAAACACCTACCTACCCAGTATGTTCATGTCCTTCTCAAATGAGCTTTATCTCTCTCCCCTCACCACAAATCAGATTCTTCTGAGGAGTTCCCAGTACATTATCCTTTCTCCTGTGTAATTACCTTAACAAGCTCCAGCTGTTTGTATTATCAGAAGGGATACTCCCTGATATACAGCTGCCTAAACCCTTCGTAAGTGCATGTCCTATATGAGCTTTTTTCTCTGTTCCCTCACCACAATCCAGATTATTTTGGGGAGTTACCAATACAGTAACCATACCAGAAGTACTTAATTTATTAAGCTACTGCTTTTCTTAATCTCAGTGGAGATATTTACTGATAAACAGCTACCTATGCAGCATTTTCATGTCGTTCATAAATGAGATTTTTTCTCTCTCCCCTCACCACAAATCAGATTCTTCTGAGGAGTTCCCAGTACATTATCCTTTCCCCTGTGTAATTACCTTAACAAGCTCCAGCTGTTTTTATTCTCAGAAGGGATACTCCCTGATATACAGCTGCCTACCCCTTCGTAAGTGAAGGTCCTAAATGAGCTTTTTTCTCTGTTCCCTCACCACAATCCAGATTCTTTTGGGGAGTTACCAGTACAGTAACCATACTAGGAAGTACTTAATTTATTAAGCTACTGCTTTTCTTAATCTCAGTGGAGATATTTACTGATAAACAGCTACCTACGCAGCATGTTCATGTCGTTCCTAAATGAGCTTTTATCTCTCTCCCCTCACCACAAATCAGATTCTACTGAGGAGTTCCCAGTACATTATCCTTTCCTCTGTGTAATACGTTTAGAATCTCCAGATGTTTGTATTCTCAGAAAGTTTACTCCCTGATATACAGCTGCCTATCCCCTTCGTAAGTGCAGGTCCTAAATGAGCTTTTTTCTCTGTTCCCTCACCACAATCCAGATTCTTTTGGGGAGTTACCATACAGTAACATACCAGGAAGTACTTAATTAATTAAGCTACTGCTTTTGTTAGTCTCAGTGGAGATATTTACTGATAAACCGCTACCTACGCAGCATGTTCATGTCGTTCCTAAATGAGCTTTTATCTCTCTCCTCTCACCACAAATCAGATTCTTATGAGGAGTTCCCAGTACATTATCCTTTCCCCTGTGTAATTACCCTAACAAGCTCCAGCTGTTTTTATTCTCAGAAGGTTTACTCCCTGATATACAGCTGCCTACCACCTTCGTAAGTGCAGGTCCTAAATGAGCTTTTTTCTCTGTTCCCTCACCACAATCCAGATTCTTTTGGGGAGTTGCCAGTACAGTAACCATACCAGGAAGTACTTAATTTATTAAGCTACTGCTTTTCTTAATCTTGTGGAGATATTTACTGATAAACAGCTACCTACGCAGCATGTTCATGTCGTTCCTAAATGAGCTTTTATCTCTCTCCCCTCACCACAAATCAGATTCTTCTGAGGAGTTCCAGTACATTATCCTTTCCCATGTGTAATTAACTTAACAAGCTCCAGCTGTTTTTATTCTCAGAGGTTACTCCCTGATATACTGCTGCCTACCCCCTTCGTAAGTGCAGGTCCTAAATGAGCTTTTTTCTCTGTTCCCTCACCACAATCCAGATTCTTTTGGGGAGTTACCAGTACAGTAACCATACCAGGAAGTACTTAATTTATTAAGCTATTGCTTTTCTTAATCTCAGTGAGATATTTACTGATAAACAGCTACGTATGC
>NW_025956930.1:0-31093 GCF_023159225.1 Perognathus longimembris pacificus
GGAATTCCTGAGGAAGGGCGAAGCCAATTGATGTCCCTAGTAACTTTTGAAAATTAAGAGTTTTAAACTCTTCAGTACGAATTTTTATTAATTGGGGCGTAATTACTTCTCTTCTAACTAAATATCCCAGACTTAAATGGTTCTTCTGTTTAAATGAATTTTATCAGGGGCAATTATTAAATTATACTGTTGAAAGTCTAAAGGCAAAATTTGTAACAATTGTGATACAATATTTTTATCAGGTGCAGCAAATAATAAATCATTTTATTGAAAACCTGTAAAACAAACTGGAGTAGTAATTAAAACAATCATCTTGAGAGCCATAGTTTTCCCATATCCAACTTAAAACAAACATTTTAAATTTCATATCTCAGAATACATTTTGATCTCAAGTCTTTTACCAAGCCTGGTTGTATTAAAAGAAATCTGGAGCCTAGGTATCACCCATTGCTTCATGCTGCTTGTTTTTCACTTCCAAATTTCTTATCTAGAAAGGCATTCTAAAACCTTTTAAAGTAGAGGCTTTCACACCTTTACCTCAGCCTGTATTTGCATAGAAAAACTGAAGCCCAGGGGGCACATTGCCTCCTGGTTGTCTGCTTTAAAAGAGCCATTTTCCTATATACAGAGAGTTAATGAAAGTTGTGTACTTCTATCCCCCATTAGTTTATATACTTTAAAATATTTACCTGATTATATGTGACTTAAGATAGTTAATCTTACTGTTACAGTACAGTTTACACTTAAAAAATTTAGTACCTGATTCATTAAAGTGATACCCAAAACAATTGTAACAAGAGTACACTTAGCAGTGTGCCCCAGAATTATAACCATGAGATTTCAGAGTTAGCATATTTGCCTTTTTAATACATTAAAATTGCAAACCTGTACAGAAATCGAGTTATATCAGGTAAATAAACTTTTAACTCTCCTAGAAGATATTCCACTTTTAATCCATCCTAAGGGGCAGATTTAGAAGTATCAGTCAAATCATACATTTTGCCCTGAGGTTTCCAATGTTTATACCTGAAAACAAAGAAATAAAAGAAAGGCCTCCATTGGCCTGTCCTATAGAATGGGCCTATCTCCATCCTACTCCTTAGAGCTTGATGAACTGCCTTGGGGCCAGCTTGCCCTCTCCCACTATGAATGGACGCCACCCTACGGCTGTCCCATCACGTGGATCGGCTAAACTGCACTTTTGTCAGTTTACCCCTCACTACTGAGGATAGGTTCAAGGGCCCATGCTAAGTTCTTATTTATTTATTTATTTATTTTTAACCATGAATTAAAGAATTTTTAACTATAGTTCCTTTTAAAATAATAATCCTTTAAAGCTTTTGGTAATGCCCAAATTCGATGATCTTTTGAAGTTTAAAGTTAAACTATTTTTACATCATACATTTTTAATCTTGAACACATTCACACCCACATACATTTGTGCGCGCGCACACACACATACATACATTCACATATGTAGGTATTAATGTAAACAGAACTTAAAAGCAGTCCAAATAACTATCAGCCGTACATTTTTTAGTGGCAAAAGGTATATTTTCCAATCTTACTCTTGTAATGACCAAACTTAAAACAAAACCTTTAATGAATGATTTTAGCATTGTTTAGTCTTATTCGCTAGGGCCTATTAGTTTTAGCAAAGTATCTTAGCATACTAAACACTGAAGATAACTGGGTTGGGGTCCCCTGGAGTATTACTGAGTCCACCTAGCACTTGACTCTTAGTGTTTACTCTCAGGCTAAGATTAGCCTAGCCAGCTGTTTGAACTCAGCTCTTAGAAGCCTGCACTTTTTCTGCCTTCTTGCAGAAGGAGACACAGTACCTAGTAAATGTTTTGCCCATAGACATGTAAATGGACAACAGAAATAAGGGAAACAAAAGTTTATGTTTAAAACTGGTACCAATCTCAAAGACAAAACTAGTCAAGACAAAACAGAACATAGAAACAGAGGCTTTTACGCCTTGGATGGCATGTCCAGCGTCCACAAGCTGCCAGCCAGAGTGATGGAAAGTCCATAGGGCCCTGCAAATTCTCAGGGGGATCCTCCCCAGTGGAGATTTCCATCCCCTGGCAATCAACCTGCCGAGGCCGCCCACCAGAGGACTTCTTTCCCAATTTAGCACTCCACACGAAACACAACTAATCAAACAAGGACAAAGACACATGAAACATGTAGCGCAGGCGCAAATTAAAAGTGCAATTGCAGTAAAAATTCTCTTGAGAAGTAAAAGAAAAATCACTAGTCCTTCCCCAATTCCAGGCTGATGGACTAAAACGGAGTGTCAGCTCCCCTGCTAGTGCCTGGTTGTAAAGAAAAGATGATGGGGAAGCCTCCTTCACTGAAAGGGAGCCATGAGACCGCCCTGTATTACAGCTGTCCTAAATTGAGTGAATCTGGTCAATATCTTGATAATGACGGGGCTGTGCCACACCTCTGGTTGGAGGGGGTTCAATGACAGGAAAAGTTTGATAGCAAGAGAGACAAGCAGAACCATAGGACTTAGATTAATTAAAGTAAAGGTGGGCTCCGCGGCCGCAATTATTTGTTCTTTACTTTCAACTTCCTGACTGCCCCTGGCAGATCGAAAGAGCATCTGTAGCACTTTGACTGCACTGCTGAGCTGCCTAAATTAGCATCATTCTCTGAAGGAGCATAGGTAGAGGCTGAAGGCTTATTTGATGTTAATTTTTCTTTAACAAAACTGACAGGAGATAGTTCAGGTGTTGCCATGTCTTTTAGCTCCTGCCCAATTTGAGTTTTTACCTCCCCGGACAAATTATAAGCCTTCATAGCTTTTTCCACGTCAGCCTCTGGATCAGCAGCTGATGTTATGATAGCATCAGGAGACATCATGCTCACGGCTGTATGTATTAATGCCCAAACAGACCAAAATGTAACTGGAACCTTGTCTCCACACCGATATTCATTTTCCATATTATTCTCTACTCGTTCCAAGACTTCTAAATCTAAAGTATCTCCCTCTGGGAACCATACATTATACTCCACAACCTGTACACACTCATCTCTTTGTGAACACGAGACCATAGCTCCGTCCCGTTTCAATACATGGTGGATAAAATTAGAAAATGGAGTTGGTTTAGCTTGTCCCATAACCCCGTAATATTAAAAATAGGAGCTCACCACACAGATCCCTTGTCTCCTGTGAACTACACACAGATCCCTTGTCTCCTGTGAATTAAAAATATCTCTCACCTCACTCGAGAGCTCGGCAGTTCCGCAATCTCCTGTGGATCAATTGTCAGGTCCCTGGGTCCGGACGCCAGATGTTGAACCTGGGTAACTGCGGTCGAAATCAGGACACGGGGGATGCAAGGCGAGTGAACCAATGCATACTTTATTCCAAGAGGGCCAGGGTTTATATAGGGTTAGAAACCAATTTTACAATTACAGGGTAAAAGATCAATACAGCATGACATTTGTCTCAAATACAGAAGTGGAGGAAATTTCCTACTGTGAGGGCAGGAACTTGATACAAATGCCTTTCTAATTACAGGAGGTAGTGACTACAAAGATTATTGATAACAAAACAAGGAACTGTATACAACCGAGGTAGAACTATAATTATCTCCTAGCTACTATCTCCTGAAGGCTAGATAACATCAATCTTGACTTCTCCAAATACTTGTGAAATAACAGTGAGGAGACTTTCCTGTTTACAGTGAGAATCTAGTGAGGAGACTTTCCTGTTTACAGAGAGAATCTAACACTAAAGGCAGCTGGTCTAGCAAGTCTCCTCAGGGAGACTTGCTAAGTAGGGGGAAAAAGGAGATTCTCACAACAACTGGTGGCTTCCTTTGGCCCACAAACACCAGAAACTCCTTACTGGGAATGTGTTCCCAAGGGCCTATTAGTGTGCTAATGAGGTATCAGAGTAACCCTGCCAGGGCTAAATTTTTCCACTGGTTGGAGACTTTAATTCTCCAACAAGTATCCATAGCAGGAAGTACTTAATTTATTAAGCTACTGCTTTTCTTAATCTCAGTGGAGATATTTACTGATAAACAGCTACCTACGCAGCATGTTCATGTCGTTCCTAAATGAGCTTTTATCTCTCTCCCCTCACCACAATCAGATTCTTCTGAGGAGTTCCCAGTACATTATCCTTTCCCCTGTGTAATTACCTTAACAAGCTCCAGCTGTTTTTATTCTCAGAAGGTTTACTCCCTGATATACAGCTGCCTACCCCCTTCGTAAGTGCAGGTCCTAAATGAGCTTTTTCTCTGTTCCCTCACCACAATCCAGATTCTTTTGGGGAATTACCAGTACAGTAACCATACCAGGAAGTACTTAATTTATTAAGCTACTGCTTCCTTAATCTCAGTGGAGATATTTACTGATAAACAGCTAACTACGCAGCATGTTCATGTCGTTCCTAAATGAGCTTTTATCTCTTTCCCCTCACCACAAATCAGATTCTTCTGAGGAGTTCCCAGTACATTATCCTTTCCCCTGTGTAATTACCTTAACAAGCTCCAGCTGTTTTTATTCTCAGAAGTTTTACTCCCTTATATACAGCTGCCTACCCCCTTCGTAAGTGCAGGTCCTAAATGAGCTTTTTTCTCTGTTCCCTCACCCAATCCAGATTCTTTTGGGGAGTTACCAGTAGAGTAACCATACCAGGAAGTACTTAATTTATTAAGCTACTGCTTTTCTTAATCTCAGTGGAGATATTTACTGATAAACAGCTAACTACGCAGCATGTTCATGTCGTTCCTAAATGAGCTTTTATCTCTTCCCCTCACCACAAATCAGATTCTTCTGAGGAGTTCCCAGTACATTATCCTTTCCCCTGTGTAATTACCTTAACAAGCTCCAGCTGTTTTTATTCTCAGAAGTTTTACTCCCTTATATACAGCTGCCTACCCCCTTCGTAAGTGCAGGTCCTAAATGAGCTTTTTTCTCTGTTCCCTCACCCCAATCCAGATTCTTTTGGGGAGTTACCAGTACAGTAACCATACCAGGAAGTACTTAATTTATTAAGCTACTGCTTTTCTTAATCTCAGTGGAGATATTTACTGATAAACAGCTACCTACGCAGCATGTTCATGTCGTTCCTAAATGAGCATTTATCTCTCTCCCCTCACCACAAATCAGATTCTTCTGAGGAGTTCCCAGTACATTATCCTTTCCCCTGTGTAATTACCTTAACAAGCTCCAGCTGTTTTTATTCTCAGAAGGTTTACTCCCTGATATACAGCTATTTACCCCCCTTCGTAAGTGCAGGTCCTAAATGAGCTTTTTTCTCTGTTCCCTCACCACAATGCAGATTCTTTTGGGGAGTTACCAGTACAGTATCCATAGCAGGAAGTACTTAATTTATTAAGCTATTGCTTTTCTTAATCTCAGTGGAGATATTTACTGATAAACAGCTACCTACGCAGCATGTTCATGTCGTTCCTAAATGAGCTTTTATCTCTCTCCCCTCACCACAAATCAGATTCTTCTGAGGAGTTCCCAGTACATTATCCTTTCCCCTGTGTAATTACCTTAACAAGCTCCAGCTGTTTTTATTCTCAGAAGGTTTACTCCCTGATATACAGCTCCCTACCCCCTTCGTAAGTGCAGGTCCTAAATGAGCTTTTTCTCTGTTCCCTCACCACAATCCAGATTCTTTTGGGGAGTTACCAGTACAGGAAGCATACCAGGAAGTACTTAATTTGTTAAGCTACTGCTTTTCTTAATCTCAATGGAGATATTTACTGATAAACAGCTACATACGGAGCATGTTCATGTCGTTCCTAAATGAGCTTTTATCTCTCTCCCCTCACCACAAATCAGATTCTTCTGAGGAGTTCCCAGTACATTATCCTTTCCCCTGTGTAATTACCTTAACAAGCTCCAGCTGTTTTTATTCTCAGAAGGTTTACTCCCTGATATACAGCTGCCTACCCCCTTCGTAAGTGCAGGTCCTAAATGAGCTTTTTCTCTGTTCCCTCACCACAATCCAGATTCTTTGGGGGAATTACCAGTACAGTAACCATACCAGGAAGTACTTAATTTATTAAGCTACTGCTTCCTTAATCTCAGTGGAGATATTTACTGATAAACAGCTAACTACGCAGCATGTTCATGTCGTTCCTAAATGAGCTTTTATCTCTTTCCCCTCACCACAAATCAGATTCTCTGAGGAGTTCCCAGTACATTATCCTTTCCCCTGTGTAATTACCTTAACAAGCTCCAGCTGTTTTTATTCTCAGAAGGTTTACTCCCTTATATACAGCTGCCTACCCCCTTCGTAAGTGCAGGTCCTAATGAGATTTTTCTCTGTTCCCTCACCCCAATCCAGATTCTTTTGGGAGTTACCAGTACAGTAACCATACCAGGAAGTACTTAATTTATTAAGCTACTGCTTTTCTTAATCTCAGTGGAGATATTTACTGATAAACAGCTACCTACGCAGCATGTTCATGTCGTTCCCTAAATGAGCTTTTATCTCTCTCCCCTCACCACAAATCAGATTCTTCTGAGGAGTTCCCAGTACATTATCCTTTCCCCTGTGTAATTACCTTAACAAGCTCCAGCTGTTTTTATTCTCAGAAGGTTTACTCCCTGATATACAGCTATTTACCCCCTTCGTAAGTGCAGGTCCTAAATGAGCGTTTTTCTCTGTTCCCTCACCACAATACAGATTCTTTTGGGGAGTTACCAGTAGAGTATCCATAGCAGGAAGTACTTAATTTATTAAGCTATTGCTTTTCTTAATCTCAGTGGAGATATTTACTGATAAAGAGCTAACTACGCAGCATGTTCATGTCGTTCCTAAATGAGCTTTT
Organism: Perognathus longimembris pacificus; assembly: GCF_023159225.1. Classification (NCBI taxonomy): domain Eukaryota; kingdom Metazoa; phylum Chordata; class Mammalia; order Rodentia; family Heteromyidae; genus Perognathus; species Perognathus longimembris. Next base: position 6,816 of record NW_025956930.1, read on the forward strand.
ATCTCTCTCCCCTCACCACAAATCAGATTCTTCTGAGGAGTTCCCAGTACATTATCCTTTCCCCTGTGTAATTACCTTAACAAGCTCCAGCTGTTTTTATTCTCAGAAGGTTTACTCCCTGATATACAGCTGCCTATCCCCTTCGTAAGTGCAGGTCCTAAATGAGCTTTTTTCTCTGTTCCCTCACCCCAATACAGATTCTTTTGGGGAGTTACCAGTACAGTAACCATACCAGGAAGTACTTAATTTATTAAGCTACTGCTTTTCTTAATCTCAGTGGAGATATTTACTGATAAACAGCTACCTACGCAGCATGTTCATGTCGTTCCTAAATGAGCTTATATCTCTCTCCCCTCACCACAAATCAGATTCTTCTGTGGGGTTCCCAGTACATTATCCTTTCCCCTGTGTAATTACCTTAACAAGCTCCAGCTGTTTTTATTCTCAGAAGGTGTACTCCCTGATATACAGGCTCCCTACCCCCTTTGTAAGTGCAGGTCCTAAATGAGCTTTTTCTCTGTTCCCTCACCACAATCCAGATTCATTTGGGGAGTTACCAGTACAGTAAGCATACCAGGAAGTACTTAATTTGTTAAGCTACTGCTTTTCTTAATCTCAGTGGAGATATTTACTGATAAACAGCTACATACGGAGCATGTTCATGTCGTTCCTAAATGAGCTTTTATCTCTCTCCCCTCACCACAAATCAGATTCTTCTGAGGAGATCCCAGTACATTATCCTTTCCCCTGTGTAATTACCTTAACAAGCTCCAGCTGTTTTTATTCTCAGAAGGTTTACTCCCTGATATACAGCTGCCTATCCCCTTCGTAAGTGCAGGTCCTAAATGAGCTTTTTTCTCTGTTCCCTCAACCCAATCCAGATTCTTTTGGGGAGTTACCAGTACACTAACCATACCAGGAATTACTTAATTTATTAAGCTACTGCTTTTCTTAATCTCAGTGGAGATATTTACTGATAAACAGCTACCTACGCAGCATGTTCATGTCGTTCCTAAATGAGCTTTTATCTCTCTCCCCTCACCACAAATCAGATTCTTCTGTGGAGTTCCCAGTACATTATCCTTTCCCCTGTGAAATTACCTTAACAAGCTCCAGCTGTTTTTATTCTCAGAAGGTGTACTCCCTGATATACAGCTCCCTACCCCCTTCGTAAGTGCAGGTCCTAAATGAGCTTTTTTCTCTGTTCCCTCACCACAATCCAGATTCTTTTGGGGAGTTACCAGTACAGTAACCATACCAGGAAGTACTTAATTTATTAAGCTACTGCTTTTCTTAATCTCACTGGAGATATTTACTGATAAACAGCTACCTAAGCAGCATGTTCATATCGTTCCTAAATGAGCTTTTATCTCTCTCCCGTCACCACAAATCAGATTCTTCTGAGGAGTTCCCAGTACATTATCCTTTCCCCTGTGTAATTACCTTAACAAGCTCCAGCTGTTTTTATTCTCAGAAGGTGTACTCCCTGATATACAGCTCCCTACCCCCTTCATAAGTGCAGGTCCTAAATGAGCTTTTTCTCTGTTCCCTCACCACAATCCAGATTCTTTTGGGGAGTTACCAGTACAGTAAGCATACCAGGAAGTACTTAATTTGTTAAGCTACTGCTTTTCTTAATCTCAGTGGAGATATTTACTGATAAACAGCTCCATACGGAGCATGTTCATGTCGTTCCTAAATGAGCTTTTATCTCTCTCCCCTCACCACAAATCAGATTCTTCTGAGGAGTTCCCAGTACATTATCCTTTCCCCTGTGTAATTACCTTAACAAGCTCCAGCTGTTTTTATTCTCAGAAGGTTTACTCCCTGATATACAGCTATTTACCCCCTTCGTAAGTGCAGGTCCTAAATGAGCTTTTTTCTCTGTTCCCTCACCACAATACAGATTCTTTTGGGGAGTTACCAGTACAGTAAGTATACCAGGAAGTACTTAATTTGTTATGCTACTGCTTTTCTTAATCTCAATGGAGATATTTACTGATAAACAGCTACATACGGAGCATGTTCATGTCGTTCCTAAATGAGCTTTTATCTCTCTCCCCTCACCACAAATCAGATTCTTCTGAGGAGTTCCCAGTACATTATCCTTTCCCCTGTGTAATTACCTTAACAAGCTCCAGCTGTTTTTATTCTCAGAAGGTTTACTCCCTGATATACAGCTGCCTACCCCCTTCGTAAGTGCAGGTCCTAAATGAGCTTTTTCTCTGTTCCCCTCACCACAATCCAGATTCTTTTGGGGAATTACCAGTACAGTAACCATACCAGGAAGTACTTAATTTATTAAGCTACTGCTTCCTTAATCTCAGTGGAGATATTTACTGATAAACAGCTAACTACGCAGCATGTTCATGTCGTTCCTAAATGAGCTTTTATCTCTTTCCACTCACCACAAATCAGATTCTTCTGAGGAGTTCCCAGTACATTATCCTTTCCCCTGTGTAATTACCTTAACAAGCTCCAGCTGTTTTTATTCTCAGAAGGTTTACTCCCTTATATACAGCTGCCTACCCCCTTCGTAAGTGCAGGTCCTAAATGAGCTTTTTTCTCTGTTCCCTCACCCCAATCCAGATTCTTTTGGGGAGTTACCAGTACAGTAACCATACCAGGAAGTACTTAATTTATTAAGCTACTGCTTTTCTTAATCTCAGTGGAGATATTTACTGATAAACAGCTACCTACGCAGCATGTTCATGTCGTTCCTAAATGAGCTTTTATCTGTCTCCCCTCACCACAAATCAGATTCTTCTGAGGAGATCCAGTACATTATCCTTTCCCCTGTGTAATTACCTTAACAAGCTCCAGCTGTTTTTATTCTCAGAAGGTTTACTCCCTGATATACAGCTGCCTATCCCCTTCGTAAGTGCAGGTCCTAAATGAGCTTTTTTCTCTGTTCCCTCAACCCAATCCAGATTCTTTTGGGGAGTTACCAGTACAGTAACCATACCAGGAATTACTTAATTTATTAAGCTACTGGTTTTCTTAATCTCAGTGGAGATATTTACTGATAAACAGCTACCTACGCAGCATGTTCATGTCGTTCTTAATGAGCTTTTATCTCTCTCCCCTCACCACAAATCAGATTCTTCTGTGGAGTTCCCAGTACATTATCCTTTCCCCTGTGTAATTACCTTAACAAGCTCCAGCTGTTTTTATTCTCAGAAGGTGTACTCCCTGATATACAGCTCCCTACCCCCTTCGTAAGTGCAGGTCCTAAATGAGCTTTTTTCTCTGTTCCCTCACCACAATCCAGATTCTTTTGGGGAGTTAACAGTACAGTAACCATACCAGGAAGTACTTAATTTATTAAGCTACTGCTTTTCTTAATCTCACTGGAGATATTTACTGATAAACAGCTACCTAAGCAGCATGTTCATATCGTTCCTAAATGAGCTTTTATCTCTCTCCCCGTCACCACAAATCAGATTCTTCTGAGGAGTTCCCAGTACATTATCCTTTCCCCTGTGTAATTACCTTAACAAGCTCCAGCTGTTTTTATTTCTCAGAAGGTGTACTCCCTGATATACAGCTCCCTACCCCCTTCGTAAGTGCAGGTCCTAAATGAGCTTTTTCTCTGTTCCCTCACCACAATCCAGATTCTTTTGGGGAGTTACCAGTACAGTAAGCATACCAGGAAGTACTTAATTTGTTAAGCTACTGCTTTTCTTAATCTCAGTGGAGATATTTACTGATAAACAGCTCCATACGGAGCATGTTCATGTCGTTCCTAAATGAGCTTTTATCTCTCTCCCCTCACCACAAATCAGATTCTTCTGAGGAGTTCCCAGTACATTATCCTTTCCCCTGTGTAATTACCTTAACAAGCTCCTGGTGTTTTTTATTCTCAGAAGGTTTACTCCCTCATATACAGCTGCCTACCCCTTCGTAAGTGCAGGTCCTAAATGAGCTTTTTTCTCTGTTCCCTCACCACAATCCAGATTCTTTTGGGGAGTTACCAGTACAGTAACCATACCAGGAAGTACATAATTTATTAAGCTACTGCTTTTCTTAATCTCAGTGGCTATATTTACTGATAAACATCTACGTATGCAGCATGTTCATGTCGTTCCTAAATGAGCTTTAATCTCTCTCCCCACACCACAAATCAGATTCTTCTGAGGAGTTCCCAGAACATTGTGCTTTCCCCTGTGTAATTACCTTAACAAGCTCCTGCTGTTTTTATTCTCAGAAGCGATACTCCCTGATATACAGCTGCCTACCCCCTTCGTAAGTGCAGGTCCTAAATGAGCTTTTTACTCTGTTCCCTCACCACAATCCAGATTCTTTTGGGGAGTTACCAGTACAGTAACCATACCAGGTAGTACTTAATTTATTAACCTACTGCTTTTCTTAATCTCAGTGGAGATATTTACTGATAAACAGCTACCTATGCAGCATGTTCATGTCGTTCCTAAATGAGCTTTTATCTCTCTGACCTCACCACAAATCAGATTCTTCTGAGGAGTTCCCAGTACATTATCCTTTCCCCTGTGTAATTACCTTAACAAGCTCCAGCTGTTTTTATTCTCCGAAGTTTACTCCCTGATATACAGCTGCCTACCCCCTTCGTAAGTGCAGGTCTTAAATGAGCTTTTTTCCCTGTTCCCTCACCATAATCCAGATTCTTTTGGGGAGTTACCAGTACAGTAAGCATACCAGGAAGTACTTAATTTGTTAAGCTACTGCTTTTCTTAATCTCAGTGGAGATATTTACTGATAAACAGCTCCATACGGAGCATGTTCATGTCGTTCCTAAATGAGCTTTTATCTCTCTCCCCTCACCACAAATCAGATTCTTCTGAGGAGTTCCCAGTACATTATCCTTTCCCCTGTGTAATTACCTCAACAAGCTCCTGGTGTTTTTATTCTCAGAAGGTTTACTCCCTCATATACAGCTGCCTACCCCTTCGTAAGTGCAGGTCCTAAATGAGCTTTTTTCTCTGTTCCCTCACCACAATCCAGATTCTTTTGGGGAGTTACCAGTACAGTAACCATACCAGGAAGTACATAATTTATTAAGCTACTGCTTTTCTTAATCTCAGTGGCTATATTTACTGATAAACATCTACGTATGCAGCATGTTCATGTCGTTCCTAAATGAGCTTTAATCTCTCTCCCCACACCACAAATCAGATTCTTCTGAGGAGTTCCCAGAACATTGTGCTTTCCCCTGTGTAATTACCTTAACAAGCTCCTGCTGTTTTTATTCTCAGAAGCGATACTCCCTGATATACAGCTGCCTACCCCCTTCGTAAGTGCAGGTCCTAAATGAGCTTTTTACTCTGTTCCCTCACCACAATCCAGATTCTTTTGGGGAGTTACCAGTACAGAAACCATACCAGGAAGTACTTAATTTATTAAGCTACTGCTTTTCTTAATCTCAATGGAGATATTTACTGATAAACAGCTACCTACGCAGCATGTTCATGTCGTTCTAAAAGAGCTTTTATCTCTCTCCACTCACTACAAATCAGATTCTTCTGAGGAGTTCCCAGTACAATATCCTTTCCCCTGTGTAATTACCTTAACAAGCTCCAGCTGTTTTTATTCTCAGAAGGTTTACTCCCTGATATACAGCTGCCTACCCCCTTCGTAAGGGCAGGTCCTAAATGAGCTTTTTTCTCTGTTCCCTCACCACAATCCAGATTCTTTTGGGGAGATACCAGTACAGGAACCATACCAGGAAGTACTTCATTTATTAAGCTACTGCTTTTCTTAATCTCATTGGAGATATTTACTGATAAACAGCTACCAACGCAGCCTGTTCATGTCGTTCCTAAATGAGCTTTTATCTCTCTCCCCTCACCACAAATCAGATTCTTCTGAGGAGTTCCCAGTACATTATCCTTTCCCCTGTGTAATTACCTTAACAAGCTCCAGATGTTTTTATTCTCAGAAGGTTTACTCCCTGATGTACAGCTGCCTAACCCTTCGTAAGTGCAGGTCCTATGTGAGCTTTTTTCTCTGCTCCCTCACCACAATCCAGATTCTTTGGGGGAGTTACCAGTACAGTAACCATACCAGGAAGTACTTAATTTATTATGCTACTGCTTTTCTTAATCTCAGTGGAGATATTTACTGATAAACAGCTACCTACGCAGCATGTTCATGTCGTTCCTAAATGAGCTTTTATCTCTCTCCCCTCACCAAAAATCAGATTCTTCTGAGGGGTTCCCAGTACATTATCCTTTCCCCTGTGTAATTACCTTAACAAGCTCCAGCTGTTTTTATTCTCAGAAGGTTTACTCCCTGATATACAGCTATTTACCCCCTTCGTAAGTGCAGGTCCTAAATGAGCTTTTTTCTCTGTTCCCTCACCACAATGCAGATTCTTTTGGGGAGTTACCAGTACAGTATCCATAGCAGGAAGTACTTAATTTATTAAGCTATTGCTTTTCTTAATCTCAGTGGAGATATTTACTGATAAACAGCTACCTACGCAGCATGTTCATGTCGTTCCTAAATGAGCTTTTATCTCTCTCCCCTCACCACAAATCAGATTCTTCTGAGGAGTTCCCAGTACATTATCCTTTCCCCTGTGTAATTACCTTAACAAGCTCCAGCTGTTTTTATTCTCAGAAGGTTTACTCCCTGATATACAGCTCCCTACCCCCTTCGTAAGTGCAGGTCCTAAATGAGCTTTTTCTCTGTTCCCTCACCACAATCCAGATTCTTTTGGGGAGTTACCAGTACAGGAAGCATACCAGGAAGTACTTAATTTGTTAAGCTACTGCTTTTCTTAATCTCAATGGAGATATTTACTGATAAACAGCTACATACGGAGCATGTTCATGTCGTTCCTAAATGAGCTTTTATCTCTCTCCCCCTCACCACAAATCAGATTCTTCTGAGGAGTTCCCAGTACATTATCCTTTCCCCTGTGTAATTACCTTAACAAGCTCCAGCTGTTTTTATTCTCAGAAGGTTTACTCCCTGATATACAGCTGCCTACCCCCTTCGTAAGTGCAGGTCCTAAATGAGCTTTTTCTCTGTTCCCCTCACCACAATCCAGATTCTTTGGGGAATTACCAGTACAGTAACCATACCAGGAAGTACTTAATTTATTAAGCTACTGCTTCCTTAATCTCAGTGGAGATATTTACTGATAAACAGCTAACTACGCAGCATGTTCATGTCGTTCCTAAATGAGCTTTTATCTCTTTCCCCTCACCACAAATCAGATTCTTCTGAGGAGTTCCCAGTACATTATCCTTTCCCCTGTGTAATTACCTTAACAAGCTCCAGCTGTTTTTATTCTCAGAAGGTTTACTCCCTTATATACAGCTGCCTACCCCCTTCGTAAGTGCAGGTCCTAAATGAGATTTTTCTCTGTTCCCTCACCCCAATCCAGATTCTTTTGGGGAGTTACCAGTACAGTAACCATACCAGGAAGTACTTAATTTATTAAGCTACTGCTTTTCTTAATCTCAGTGGAGATATTTACTGATAAACAGCTACCTACGCAGCATGTTCATGTCGTTCCTAAATGAGCTTTTATCTCTCTCCCCTCACCACAAATCAGATTCTTCTGAGGAGTTCCCAGTACATTATCCTTTCCCCTGTGTAATTACCTTAACAAGCTCCAGCTGTTTTTATTCTCAGAAGGTTTACTCCCTGATATACAGCTATTTACCCCCTTCGTAAGTGCAGGTCCTAAATGAGCGTTTTTCTCTGTTCCCTCACCACAATACAGATTCTTTTGGGGAGTTACCAGTAGAGTATCCATAGCAGGAAGTACTTAATTTATTAAGCTATTGCTTTTCTTAATCTCAGTGGAGATATTTACTGATAAAGAGCTAAACTACGCAGCATGTTCATGTCGTTCCTAAATGAGCTTTTATCTCTCTCCCCTCACCACAAATCAGATTCTTCTGAGGAGTTCCCAGTACATTATCCTTTCCCCTGTGTAATTACCTTAACAAGCTCCAGCTGTTTTTATTCTCAGAAGGTTTACTCCCTGATATACAGCTGCCTATCCCCTTCGTAAGTGCAGGTCCTAAATGAGCTTTTTTCTCTGTTCCCCTCACCCCAATACAGATTCTTTGGGGAGTTACCAGTACAGTAACCATACCAGGAAGTACTTAATTTATTAAGCTACTGCTTTTCTTAATCTCAGTGGAGATATTTACTGATAAACAGCTACCTACGCAGCATGTTCATGTCGTTCCTAAATGAGCTTATATCTCTCTCCCCTCACCACAAATCAGATTCTTCTGTGGGGTTCCCAGTACATTATCCTTTCCCCTGTGTAATTACCTTAACAAGCTCCAGCTGTTTTTATTCTCAGAAGGTGTACTCCCTGATATACAGCTCCCTACCCCCTTTGTAAGTGCAGGTCCTAAATGAGCTTTTTTCTCTGTTCCCTCACCACAATCCAGATTCATTTGGGGAGTTACCAGTACAGTAAGCATACCAGGAAGTACTTAATTTGTTAAGCTACTGCTTTTCTTAATCTCAGTGGAGATATTTACTGATAAACAGCTACATACGGAGCATGTTCATGTCGTTCCTAAATGAGCTTTTATCTCTCTCCCCTCACCACAAATCAGATTCTTCTGAGGAGATCCCAGTACATTATCCTTTCCCCTGTGTAATTACCTTAACAAGCTCCAGCTGTTTTTATTCTCAGAAGGTTTACTCCCTGATATACAGCTGCCTATCCCCTTCGTAAGTGCAGGTCCTAAATGAGCTTTTTTCTCTGTTCCCCTCAACCCAATCCAGATTCTTTTGGGGAGTTACCAGTACACTAACCATACCAGGAATTACTTAATTTATTAAGCTACTGCTTTTCTTAATCTCAGTGGAGATATTACTGATAAACAGCTACCTACGCAGCATGTTCATGTCGTTCCTAAATGAGCTTTTATCTCTCTCCCCTCACCACAAATCAGATTCTTCTGTGGAGTTCCCAGTACATTATCCTTTCCCCTGTGAAATTACCTTAACAAGCTCCAGCTGTTTTTATTCTCAGAAGGTGTACTCCCTGATATACAGCTCCCTACCCCCTTCGTAAGTGCAGGTCCTAAATGAGCTTTTTTCTCTGTTCCCTCACCACAATCCAGATTCTTTTGGGGAGTTACCAGTACAGTAACCATACCAGGAAGTACTTAATTTATTAAGCTACTGCTTTTCTTAATCTCACTGGAGATATTTACTGATAAACAGCTACCTAAGCAGCATGTTCATATCGTTCCTAAATGAGCTTTTATCTCTCTCCCGTCACCACAAATCAGATTCTTCTGAGGAGTTCCCAGTACATTATCCTTTCCCCTGTGTAATTACCTTAACAAGCTCCAGCTGTTTTTATTCTCAGAAGGTGTACTCCCTGATATACAGCTCCCTACCCCCCTTCATAAGTGCAGGTCCTAAATGAGCTTTTTCTCTGTTCCCTCACCACAATCCAGATTCTTTTGGGGAGTTACCAGTACAGTAAGCATACCAGAAGTACTTAATTTGTTAAGCTACTGCTTTTCTTAATCTCAGTGGAGATATTTACTGATAAACAGCTCCATACGGAGCATGTTCATGTCGTTCCTAAATGAGCTTTTATCTCTCTCCCCTCACCACAAATCAGATTCTTCTGAGGAGTTCCCAGTACATTATCCTTTCCCCTGTGTAATTACCTTAACAAGCTCCAGCTGTTTTATTCTCAGAAGGTTTACTCCCTGATATACAGCTATTTACCCCCTTCGTAAGTGCAGGTCCTAAATGAGCTTTTTTCTCTGTTCCCTCACCACAATACAGATTCTTTTGGGGAGTTACCAGTACAGTAAGTATACCAGGAAGTACTTAATTTGTTAAGCTACTGCTTTTCTTAATCTCAATGGAGATATTTACTGATAAACAGCTACATACGGAGCATGTTCATGTCGTTCCTAAATGAGCTTTTATCTCTCTCCCCTCACCACAAATCAGATTCTTCTGAGGAGTTCCCAGTACATTATCCTTTCCCCTGTGTAATTACCTTAACAAGCTCCAGCTGTTTTTATTCTCAGAAGGTTTACTCCCTGATATACAGCTGCCTACCCCCTTCGTAAGTGCAGGTCCTAAATGAGCTTTTTCTCTGTTCCCTCACCACAATCCAGATTCTTTTGGGGAATTACCAGTACAGTAACCATACCAGGAAGTACTTAATTTATTAAGCTACTGCTTCCTTAATCTCAGTGGAGATATTTACTGATAAACAGCTAACTACGCAGCATGTTCATGTCGTTCCTAAATGAGCTTTTATCTCTTTCCACTCACCACAAATCAGATTCTTCTGAGGAGTTCCCAGTACATTATCCTTTCCCCTGTGTAATTACCTTAACAAGCTCCAGCTGTTTTTATCTCAGAAGGTTTACTCCCTTATATACAGCTGCCTACCCCCTTCGTAAGTGCAGGTCCTAAATGAGCTTTTTTCTCTGTTCCCTCACCCCAATCCAGATTCTTTTGGGGAGTTACCAGTACAGTAACCATACCAGGAAGTACTTAATTTATTAAGCTACTGCTTTTCTTAATCTCAGTGGAGATATTTACTGATAAACAGCTACCTACGCAGCATGTTCATGTCGTTCCTAAATGAGCTTTTATCTGTCTCCCCTCACCACAAATCAGATTCTTCTGAGGAGATCCAGTACATTATCCTTTCCCCTGTGTAATTACCTTAACAAGCTCCAGCTGTTTTTATTCTCAGAAGGTTTACTCCCTGATATACAGCTGCCTATCCCCTTCGTAAGTGCAGGTCCTAAATGAGCTTTTTTCTCTGTTCCCTCAACCCAATCCAGATTCTTTTGGGGAGTTACCAGTACAGTAACCATACCAGGAATTACTTAATTTATTAAGCTACTGGTTTTCTTAATCTCAGTGGAGATATTTACTGATAAACAGCTACCTACGCAGCATGTTCATGTCGTTCTTAATGAGCTTTTATCTCTCTCCCCTCACCACAAATCAGATTCTTCTGTGGAGTTCCCAGTACATTATCCTTTCCCCTGTGTAATTACCTTAACAAGCTCCAGCTGTTTTTATTCTCAGAAGGTGTACTCCCTGATATACAGCTCCCTACCCCCCTTCGTAAGTGCAGGTCCTAAATGAGCTTTTTTCTCTGTTCCCTCACCACAATCCAGATTCTTTTGGGGAGTTAACAGTACAGTAACCATACCAGGAAGTACTTAATTTATTAAGCTACTGCTTTTCTTAATCTCACTGGAGATATTTACTGATAAACAGCTACCTAAGCAGCATGTTCATATCGTTCCTAAATGAGCTTTTATCTCTCTCCCGTCACCACAAATCAGATTCTTCTGAGGAGTTCCCAGTACATTATCCTTTCCCCTGTGTAATTACCTTAACAAGCTCCAGCTGTTTTATTCTCAGAAGGTGTACTCCCTGATATACAGCTCCCTACCCCCTTCGTAAGTGCAGGTCCTAAATGAGCTTTTTCTCTGTTCCCTCACCACAATCCAGATTCTTTTGGGGAGTTACCAGTACAGTAAGCATACCAGGAAGTACTTAATTTGTTAAGCTACTGCTTTTCTTAATCTCAGTGGAGATATTTACTGATAAACAGCTCCATACGGAGCATGTTCATGTCGTTCCTAAATGAGCTTTTATCTCTCTCCCCTCACCACAAATCAGATTCTTCTGAGGAGTTCCCAGTACATTATCCTTTCCCCTGTGTAATTACCTTAACAAGCTCCTGGTGTTTTTATTCTCAGAAGGTTTACTCCCTCATATACAGCTGCCTACCCCTTCGTAAGTGCAGGTCCTAAATGAGCTTTTTTCTCTGTTCCCTCACCACAATCCAGATTCTTTTGGGGAGTTACCAGTACAGTAACCATACCAGGAAGTACATAATTTATTAAGCTACTGCTTTTCTTAATCTCAGTGGCTATATTTACTGATAACATCTACGTATGCAGCATGTTCATGTCGTTCCTAAATGAGCTTTAATCTCTCTCCCCACACCACAAATCAGATTCTTCTGAGGAGTTCCCAGAACATTGTGCTTTCCCCTGTGTAATTACCTTAACAAGCTCCTGCTGTTTTTATTCTCAGAAGCGATACTCCCTGATATACAGCTGCCTACCCCCTTCGTAAGTGCAGGTCCTAAATGAGCTTTTTACTCTGTTCCCTCACCACAATCCAGATTCTTTTGGGGAGTTACCAGTACAGTAACCATACCAGGTAGTACTTAATTTATTAACCTACTGCTTTTCTTAATCTCAGTGGAGATATTTACTGATAAACAGCTACCTATGCAGCATGTTCATGTCGTTCCTAAATGAGCTTTTATCTCTCTGACCCTCACCACAAATCAGATTCTTCTGAGGAGTTCCCAGTACATTATCCTTTCCCCTGTGTAATTACCTTAACAAGCTCCAGCTGTTTTTATTCTCCGAAGGTTTACTCCCTGATATACAGCTGCCTACCCCCTTCGTAAGTGCAGTCTTAAATGAGCTTTTTTCCCTGTTCCCTCACCATAATCCAGATTCTTTTGGGGAGTTACCAGTACAGTAAGCATACCAGGAAGTACTTAATTTGTTAAGCTACTGCTTTTCTTAATCTCAGTGGAGATATTTACTGATAAACAGCTCCATACGGAGCATGTTCATGTCGTTCCTAATGAGCTTTTATCTCTCTCCCCTCACCACAAATCAGATTCTTCTGAGGAGTTCCCAGTACATTATCCTTTCCCCTGTGTAATTACCTCAACAAGCTCCTGGTGTTTTTATTCTCAGAAGGTTTACTCCCTCATATACAGCTGCCTACCCCTTCGTAAGTGCAGGTCCTAAATGAGCTTTTTTCTCTGTTCCCTCACCACAATCCAGATTCTTTTGGGGAGTTACCAGTACAGTAACCATACCAGGAAGTACATAATTTATTAAGCTACTGCTTTTCTTAATCTCAGTGGCTATATTTACTGATAAACATCTACGTATGCAGCATGTTCATGTCGTTCCTAAATGAGCTTTAATCTCTCCTCCCCACACCACAAATCAGATTCTTCTGAGGAGTTCCCAGAACATTGTGCTTTCCCCTGTGTAATTACCTTAACAAGCTCCTGCTGTTTTTATTCTCAGAAGCGATACTCCCTGATATACAGCTGCCTACCCCCTTCGTAAGTGCAGGTCCTAAATGAGCTTTTTACTCTGTTCCCTCACCACAATCCAGATTCTTTTTGGGGAGTTACCAGTACAGAAACCATACCAGGAAGTACTTAATTTATTAAGCTACTGCTTTTCTTAATCTCAATGGAGATATTTACTGATAAACAGCTACCTACGCAGCATGTTCATGTCGTTCTAAAAGAGCTTTTATCTCTCTCCACTCACTACAAATCAGATTCTTCTGAGGAGTTCCCAGTACAATATCCTTTCCCCTGTGTAATTACCTTAACAAGCTCCAGCTGTTTTTATTCTCAGAAGGTTTACTCCCCTGATATACAGCTGCCTACCCCCTTCGTAAGGGCAGGTCCTAAATGAGCTTTTTTCTCTGTTCCCTCACCACAATCCAGATTCTTTTGGGGAGATACCAGTACAGGAACCATACCAGGAAGTACTTCATTTATTAAGCTACTGCTTTTCTAATCTCATTGGAGATATTTACTGATAAACAGCTACCAACGCAGCCTGTTCATGTCGTTCCTAAATGAGCTTTTATCTCTCTCCCCTCACCACAAATCAGATTCTTCTGAGGAGTTCCCAGTACATTATCCTTTCCCCTGTGTAATTACCTTAACAAGCTCCAGATGTTTTTATTCTCAGAAGGTTTACTCCCTGATGTACAGCTGCCTAACCCCTTCGTAAGTGCAGGTCCTATGTGAGCTTTTTTCTCTGCTCCCTCACCACAATCCAGATTCTTTGGGGGAGTTACCAGTACAGTAACCATACCAGGAAGTACTTAATTTATTATGCTACTGCTTTTCTTAATCTCAGTGGAGATATTTACTGATAAACAGCTACCTACGCAGCATGTTCATGTCGTTCCTAAATGAGCTTTTATCTCTCTCCCCTCACCAAAAATCAGATTCTTCTGAGGGGTTCCCAGTACATTATCCTTTCCCCTGTGTAATTACCTTAACAAGCTCCAGCTGTTTTTATTCTCAGAAGGTTTACTCCCTGATATACAGCTGCCTACCCCCTTTGAAAGTGCAGGTCATAAATGAGCTTTTTTCTCTGTTCCCTCACCACAATCCAGATTCTTTTGGGGAGTTACCAGTACAGGAACCATACCAGGAAGTACTTAATTTATTTAGCTACTGCTTTACTTAATCTCAGTGGAGATATTTACTGATAAACAGCTACCTATGCAGCATGTTCATGTCGTTCCTAAATGAGCTTTTATCTCTCTCCTCTCACCACAAATCAGATTCTTCTGAGGAGAACCCAGTACATTATCCTTTCCCCTGTGTAATTACCTTAACAAGCTCCAGCTGTTTTTATTCTCAGAAGGTTTACTCCCTGATATACAGCTGCCTACCCCCTTCGTAAGTGCAGGTCTTAATGAGCTTTTTTCTCTGTTCCCTCACCACAATCCAGATTCTTTTGGGGAGTTACCAGTACAGTAACCATACCAGGAAGTACTTAATTTATTAAGCTACTGCTTTTATTAATCTCAGTGGAGATATTCACTGATAACAGCTACCTACGCAGCATGTTCACCTCGTTCCTAAATGAGCTTTTATCTCTCTCCCCTCACCACAAATCAGATTCTTCTGAGGAGTTCCCAGTACATTATCCTTTCCCCTGTGTAATTACCTTAACAAGCTCCTGCTGTTTTTATTCTCAGAAGGTTTACTCCCTGATATACTGCTTCCTACCCCCTTCGTAAGTTCAGATCCTAAATGAGCTATTTTCTCTGTTCCCTCACCACAATCCAGATTCTTTTGGGTAGTTACCAGTACAGTAACCATAACAGGAAGTACTTAATTTATTAAGCTACTGCTTTTCTTAATCTCAGTGGAGATATTTACTGATAAACAGCTACCTACGCAGCATGTTCATGTTGTTCCTAAATGAGCTTTTATCTCTCTCCCCTCACCACAAATCAGATTCTTCTGAGGATTTCCCAGTACATTATCCTTTCCCCTGTGTAATTACCATAACATGCTCCAACTGTTTTTATTCTCAGAAGGTTTACTCCCTGATATACAGCTGCCTACACCCTTCGTAAGTGCAGGTCCTAAATGAGCTTTTTTCTCTGTTCCCTCACCACAATCCAGATTCTTTTGGGGAGGTACCAGTACAGTAACCATACCAGGTAGTACTTAATTTATTAACCTACTGCTTTTCTAATCTCAGTGGAGATATTTACTGATAAACAGCTACCTATGCAGCATGTTCATGTCGTTCCTAAATGAGCTTTTATCTCTCTGACCTCACCACAAATCAGATTCTTCTGAGGAGTTCCCAGTACATTATCCTTTCCCCTGTGTAATTACCTTAACAAGCTCCAGCTGTTTTTATTCTCCGAAGGTTTACTCCCTGATATACAGCTGCCTACCCCCTTCGTAAGTGCAGGTCTTAAATGAGCTTTTTTCCCTGTTCCCTCACCATAATCCAGATTCTTTTGGGGAGTTACCAGTACAGTAAGCATACCAGGAAGTACTTAATTTGTTAAGCTACTGCTTTTCTTAATCTCAGTGGAGATATTTACTGATAAACAGCTCCATACGGAGCATGTTCATGTCGTTCCTAAATGAGCTTTTATCTCTCTCCCCTCACCACAAATCAGATTCTTCTGAGGAGTTCCAGTACATTATCCTTTCCCCTGTGTAATTACCTCAACAAGCTCCTGGTGTTTTTATTCTCAGAAGGTTTACTCCCTCATATACAGCTGCCTACCCCTTCGTAAGTGCAGGTCCTAAATGAGCTTTTTTCTCTGTTCCCTCACCACAATCCAGATTCTTTTGGGAGTTACCAGTACAGTAACCATACCAGGAAGTACATAATTATTAAGCTACTGCTTTTCTTAATCTCAGTGGCTATATTTACTGATAAACATCTACGTATGCAGCATGTTCATGTCGTTCCTAAATGAGCTTTAATCTCTCTCCCCACACCACAAATCAGATTCTTCTGAGGAGTTCCCAGAACATTGTGCTTTCCCTGTGTAATTACCTTAACAAGCTCCTGCTGTTTTTATTCTCAGAAGCGATACTCCCTGATATACAGCTGCCTACCCCCTTCGTAAGTGCAGGTCCTAAATGAGCTTTTTACTCTGTTCCCTCACCACAATCCAGATTCTTTTTGGGGAGTTACCAGTACAGAAACCATACCAGGAAGTACTTAATTTATTAAGCTACTGCTTTTCTTAATCTCAATGGAGATATTTACTGATAAACAGCTACCTACGCAGCATGTTCATGTCGTTCTAAAAGAGCTTTTATCTCTCTCCACTCACTACAAATCAGATTCTTCTGAGGAGTTCCCAGTACAATATCCTTTCCCCTGTGTAATTACCTTAACAAGCTCCAGCTGTTTTTATTCTCAGAAGGTTTACTCCCTGATATACAGCTGCCTACCCCCTTCGTAAGGGCAGGTCCTAAATGAGCTTTTTTCTCTGTTCCCTCACCACAATCCAGATTCTTTTGGGGAGATACCAGTACAGGAACCATACCAGGAAGTACTTCATTTATTAACCTACTGCTTTTCTTAATCTCAGTGGAGATATTTACTGATAAACAGCTACCTATGCAGCATGTTCATGTCGTTCCTAAATGAGCTTTTATCTCTCTGACCTCACCACAAATCAGATTCTTCTGAGGAGTTCCCAGTACATTATCCTTTCCCCTGTGTAATTACCTTAACAAGCTCCAGCTGTTTTTATTCTCCGAAGGTTTACTCCCTGATATACAGCTGCCTACCCCCTTCGTAAGTGCAGGTCTTAAATGAGCTTTTTTCCCTGTTCCCTCACCATAATCCAGATTCTTTTGGGGAGTTACCAGTACAGTAACCATACCAGGAAGTACTTAATTTATTATGGTACTGCTTTTCTTTTTTTTTTTTTTTTTTTTTTGGCCAGTACTGGGCCATGGACTCAGTGCCTGAGCACTGTCCCTGGCTTCTTCCCGCTCAAGGCTAGCACTCTGCCACTTGAGCCACAGCGCCGCTTCTGGCCGTTTTCTGTATATGTGGTGCTGGGGAATCGAACCTAGGGCCTCGTGTATCCGAGGCAGGCACTCTTGCCACTAGGCTATATCCCAAGCCCTGCTTCTCTTAATCTCAGTGGAGATATTTACTGATAAACAGCTACCTACAATGCATGTTCATGTCGTTCCTAAAAGAGCTTTTATCTCTCTCCCCTCACCACAAATCAGATTCTTCTGAGGAGTTCCCAGTACAATATCCTTTCCCCTGTGTAATTACCTTAACAAGCTCCAGCTGTTTTTATTCTCAGAAGGTTTACTCCCTGATATACAGCTGCCTACCCCCTTCGTAAGTGCAGGTCCTAAATGAGCTTTTTTCTCTGTTCCCTCACCACAATCCAGATTCTTTTGGGGAGTTACCAGTACAGTAACCATACCAGGAAGTACTTAATTTAGTAAGCTACTGCTTTTCTTAATCTCAGTGGAGTTATTTACTGATAAACAGCTACCTACGCAGCATGTTCATGTCGTTCTTCAATGAGCTTTTATCTCTCTCCCCTCACCACAAATCAGATTCTTCTGAGGAGTTCCCAGTACATTATCCTTTCCCCTGTGTAATTACCTTAACAAGCTCCAGAAGTTTTTATTCTCAGAAGGTTTACTCCCTGATGTACAGCTGCCTAACCCCTTCGTAAGTGCAGGTCCTAAATGAGCTTTTTCTCTGTTCCCTCACCACAATCCAGATTCTTTTGGGGAGTTACCAGTACAGTATCCATACCAGGAGTACTTAATTTATTTAGCTACTGCTTTTCTTAATCTCAGTGGAGATATTTTCTGATAAACAGCTACCTACGCAACATGTTCATGTCATTCCTAAATGAGCTTTTATCTCTCTCCCCCTCACCACAAATCAGATTCTTCTGAGGAGTTCCCAGTACTTTATCCTTTCCCCTGTGTAATTACCTTAACAAGCCCCAGCTGTTTTTATTCTCAGAAGGTTCACTCCCTGATATACAGCTGCCTACCCCCTTCGTAAGTGCCGGTCCTAAATGAGCTTTTTTCTCTGTTCCCTCACCACAATCCAGATTCTTTTGGGGAGTTACCAGTACAGTAACCATACCAGGAAATACTTAATTTATTTAGCTACTGCTTTACTTAATCTCAGGGGAGATATTTACTGATAAACAGCTACCTACGCAGCATGTACATGTCGTTCCTAAATGAGCTTTTATCTCTCTCCCCTCACCACAAATCAGATTCTTCTGAGGAGTTCCCAGTACATTATCCTTTCCCCTGTGTAATTAAATTAACAAGCTCCAGCTGTTTTTATTCTCAGAAGGTTTACTCCCTGATATACAGCTGCCTACCCCCTTCGTAAGTGCCGGTCCTAAATGAGCTTTTTTCTCTGTTCCCTCACCACAATCCAGATTCTTTTGGGGAGTTACCAGTACAGTAACCATACCAGGAAGTACTTAATTTATTAAGCTACTGCTTTTCTTAATCTCAGTGGAGATATTTACTGATAAACAGCTACCTACGCAGCATGTTCATGTCGTTCCTAAATGAGCTTTTATCTCTCTCCCCTCACCACAAATCAGATTCTTCTGAGGAGTTCCCAGTACATTATCCATTCCACTTTGTAATTACCTTAACAAGCTCCAGCTTTTTTTATTCTCAGAATGTTACTCCCTGATATACAGCTGCCTACCCCCTTCATAAGCGCAGGTCCTAAATGAGCTTTTTTCTCTGTTCCCTCACCACAATCCAGATTCTTTTGGGGGAGTTACCAGAACAGAAACCAAACCAGGAAGTACTTAATTTATTAAGCTACTGCTTTTCTTAATCTCAGTGGAGATATTTTACTGATAAACAGCTACCTACGCAGCATGTTTATGTCGTTCCTAAATGAGCTTTTATCTTTCTCCCCTCACCATAAATCAGATTCTTCTGAGGAGTTTCCAGTACATTATCCTTTCCCCTGTGTAATTACCTTAACAAGCTCCAGCTGTTTTTATTCTCAGAAGGTTTACTCCCTGATATAGAGCTGGCTACCCCCTTCGTAAGTGCAGGTCCTAAATGAGCTTTTTTCTCTGTTCCCTCACCACAATCCAGATTCTTTTGGGAGTTACCAGTACAGTAACCATACCAGGAAGTACTTAATTTATTAAGCTGCTGCTTTTCTTAATCTCAGTGGAGATATTTAGTGATAAACAGCTACCTACGCAGCATGTTCATGTCGTTCCTAAATGAGCTTTTATCTCTCTCCCCTCACCACAAATCAGATTCTTCTGAGGAGTTCCCAGTACATTATCCTTTCCCCTGTGTAATTACCTTAACAAGCTCCAGCTGTTTTTATTCTCAGAAGGTTTACGCCCGGATATACTGCTGCCTACCCCCTTCATAAGTGCAGGTCCTAAATGAGCTTTTTTTTCTGTTCTCTCACCACAATCCAGATACTTTTGGGGAGTTACCAGTACAGTAACCATACCAGGAAGTACTTAATTTATTAAGCTACTGCTTTTCTTAATCTCAGTGGAGATATTTACTGATAAACAGCTACCTACGCAGCATATTCATGTCGTTCCTAAATGAGCTTTTATCTCTCTCCCCTCAACACAAATCAGATTCTTCTGAGGACTTCCCAGTACATTATCCTTTCCACTGTGTAATTACCTTAACAAGCCCCAGCTGTTTTTATTCTCAGAAGGTTTACTCCCTGATATACAGCTGGCTACCCCCTTCGTAAGTGCAGGTCCTAAATGAGCTCTTTTCTCTGTTCCCTCACCACAATCCAGATTCTTTTGGGGAGGTACCAGTACAGTAACAATACCAGGAAGTACTTAATTTATTAAGCTACTGCTTTTCTTAATCTCAGTGGAGATATTTACTGATAAACAGCTACCTACCCAGCATGTTCATGTCGTTCCTAAATGAGCTTTTATCTCTCTCCCTCACCACAAATTAGATTCTTCTGAGGAGTTCCCAGTACATTATCCTTTCCCCTGTGTAATTACCTTAACAAGCTCCAGCTGTTTTTATTCTCAGAAGGTTTACTCCCTGATATACTGCTGCCTACCCCCTTCATAAGTGCAGGTCCTAAATGAGCTTTATTTTCTGTTCCCTCACCACAATCCAGATTCTTTTGGGGAGTTACCAGTACAGTAACCATACCAGGAAGTACTTAATTTATTAAGCTACTGCTTTTCTTAATCTCAGTGGAGATATTTACTGATAAACAGCTACGTACACAGCATGTTCATGTCATTCCTAAATGAGCTTTTATCTCTCTCCCCTCACCACAAATCAGATTCTTCTGAGGAGTTCCCAGTACATTATCCTTTCCCTTGTGTAATTAAATTAACAAGCTCCAGCTGTTTTTATTCTCAGAAGGTTTACTCCCTGATATACAGCTGCCTACCCCCTTCGTAAGTGCCGGTCCTAAATGAGCTTTTTTCTCTGTTCCCTCACCACAATCCAGATTCTTTTGGGGAGTTACCAGTACAGTAACCATACCAGGAAGAACTTAATTTATTAAGCTGCTGCTTTTCTTAATCTCAGTGGAGATATTTAGTGATAAACAGGTACCTACGCAGCATGTTCATGTCGTTCCTAAATGAGCTTTTATCTCTCTCCCCTCCCCACAAATCAGATTCTTCTGAGGAGTTCCCAGTACATTATCCTTTCCCCTGTGTAATTACCTTAACAAGCTCCAGCTGTTTTTATTCTCAGAAGGTTTACTCCCGGATATACTGCTGCCTACCCCCTTCATAAGTGCAGGTCCTAAATGAGCTTTTTTTTCTGTTCTCTCACCACAATCCAGATTCTTTTGGGGAGTTACCAGTACAGTAACCATACCAGGAAGTACTTAATTTATTAAGCTACTGCTTTTCTTAATCTCAGTGGAGATATTTACTGATAAACAGCTACCTACGCAGCATGTTCATGTCGTTCCTAAATGAGCTTTTATCTCTCTCCCCTCACCACAAATCAGATTCTTCTGAGGAGTTCCCAGTACATTATCCTTTCCCCTGTGTAGATTACCTTAACAAGCTCCAGCTGTTTTTATTCTCAGAAGGTTTACTCCCTGATATACAGCTGCCTACCCCCTAGTAAGTGCAGGTCCTAAATGAGCTTTTTTCTCTGTTCCCTCACCACAATCCACATTCTTTTGGGGAGTTACCAGTACAGTAACCATACCAGGATGTACTTAATTTATTAAGCTACTGCTTTTCTTAATCTCAGTGGAGATATTTACTGATAAACAGCTACCTACGCAGCATGTTCATGTCGTTCCTAAATGAGCTTTTATCTCTCTCCCCTCACCACAAATCAGATTCTTCTGAGGAGTCCCAGTACTTTATCCTTTCCCCTGTGTAATTACCTTAACAAGCTCCAGCTGTTTTTTTCCTCAGAAGGTTTACTCCCTGATATACAGCTGCCTACCCCCTTCGTAAGTGCAGGTCCTAAATGAGCTTTTTTCTCTGTTCCCTCCCCACAATCAAGATTATTTTGGGGAGTTACCAGTACAGTATCCATACCAGGAAGTACTTAATTTATTAAGCTACTGCTTTTCTTAATCTCAGTGGAGATATTTACTGATAAACAGCTACCTACGCAGCATGTTCATGTCGTTCCTAAATGAGCTTTTATCTCTCTCCCCTCACCACAAATCAAATTCTTCTGAGGAGTACCCAGTACATTATCCTTTCCCCTTTGTAATTACCTTAACAAGCTCCAGCAGTTTTTATTCTCACAAGGTTTACTCCTGATATACTGCTGCCTACCCCCTTCGTAAGTGCAAGTCCTAAATGAGCTTTTTTCTCTGTTCCCTCACCAAAATCCAGATTCTTTTGTGGAGTTACCAGTACAGTATCCATACCATGAAGTACTTAATTTATTAAGCTACTGCTTTCTTAATCTCAGTGGAGATATTTACTGATAAAGAGCTACCTACGCAGCATGTTCATGTCGTTCTTAAATGAGCTTTTATCTCTCTCGCCTCACCACAAATCAGATTCTTCTGAGGAGTTCCCATTACATTATCCTTTCCCCTATGTAATTACCTTAACAAGCTCCAGCTGTTTTTATTCTCAGAAGGTTTACTCCCTGATATAAAGCTGCCTACCCCCTTCGTAAGTGCAGGTCCTAAATGAGCTTTTTTCTCTGTTCCCTCACCACAATCAAGATTCATTTGGGGAGTTACCAGTACAGTATCCATACCAGGAAGTACTTAATTTATTAAGCTACTGCTTTTCTTAATCTCAGTGGAGATATTTACTGATAAACAGCTACCTACGCAGCATGTTCATGTCGTTCCTAAATGAGGTTTTATCTCTCTCCCCTCACCACAAATCAAATTCTTCTGAGGAGTACCCAGTACATTATCCTTTCCCCTTTGTAATTACCTTAACAAGCTCCAGCAGTTTTTATTCTCACAAGGTTTACTCCCTGATATACAGCTGCCTACCCCCTTCGTAAGTGCAGGTCCTAAATAAGCTTTTTTGTCTGTTCACTCACCGCAATCCAGATTCTTTTGGGGAGTTACCAGTACAGTAACCATACCAGGAAGTACTTAATTTATTAAGCTACTGCTTTTCTTAATCTCAGTGGAGATATTTACTGAGAAACAGCTACAAACGCAGCATGTTCATGGCGTTCCTAAATGAGCTTTTATCTTTCTCCCCTCACCACAAATCAGATTCTTCTGAGGAGTTCCCAGTACATTATCCTTTCCCCTGTGTAATTACCTTAACAAGCTCCAGCTGTTTTTATTCTCAGAAGGTTTACTCCCTGATATACAGCTGCCTACCCCCTTCATAAGTGCAGTTCTTAATGAGCTTTTTTCTCTGTTCCCTCACCACAATCCAGATTCTTTTGGGGAGTTGCCAGTAGAGTAAACATACCAGGAAGTACTTAATTTATTAAGCTACTGCTTTTCTTAATCTCAGTGGAGATATTTACTGATAAACAGCTACCTACGCAGCATGTTCAAGTCGTTCCTAAATGAGCTTTTATCTCTCTCCCCTCACCACAAATCAGATTCTTCTGAGGAGTTCTCAGTACATTATCCTTTCCCCTGTGTAATTACCTTAACAAGCTCCAGCTGTTTTTATTCTCAGAAGCTTTACTCCCTGATATACAGCTGCCCTACCCCCTTCGTAAGTGCAGGTCCTAAATGAGCTTTTTCTCTGTTCCCTCACCACAATCCAGATTCTTTGGGGGAGTTACCAGTACAGTATCCATACCAGCAAGTACTTAATTTATTAAGCTACTGCTTTTCTTAATCTCAGTGGAGATATTTACTGATAAACAGCTACCTACAATGCATGTTCATGTCGTTCCTAAATGCGCGTTTATCTCTCTCCCCTCACCACAAATCAGATTCTTCTGAGGAGTTCCCAGTACTTTATACTTTACCCTGTGTAATTACCTTAACAAGTTCCAGCTGTTTTTATTCTCAGAAGGTTTACTCCCTGATATACAGCTGCCTATCCCCTTCGTAAGTGCAGGTCCTAAATGATATTTTTTCTCTGTTCCCTCACCACAATCCAGATTCTATTGGGGAGTTACCAGTACTGTAACCATACCAGGAAGTACTTAAGTTATTAAACTACTGCTTTTCTTAATCTCAGTGGAGATATTTACTGATAAACAGCTACCTACGCAGCATGTTCATTTCGTTCCTAAATGAGCTTTTATCTCTCTCCCCTCACCACAAATCAGATTCTTCTGAGGAGTTCCCAGTACATTATCCTTTCCCTGTGTAATTACTTTAACAAGCTCCAGCTGTTTTTATTCTCAGAAGCGATACTCCATGATATACAGCTGCCTACCCCCTTCGTAAGTGCATGTCCTAAATGAGCTTTATTCTCTGTTCCCTCACCACAATCCAGATTCGTTTGGGGAGTTACCAGTACAGTAACCATACCAGGAAGTACGTAATTTATTAAGCTACTGCTTTTCTTAATCTCAGTGGAGATATTTACTGATAAACAGCTACCTACAATGCATGTTCATGTCGTTCCTAAATGCGCGTTAATCTCTCTCCCCTCACCACAATTCAGATTCTTCTGAGGAGTTCCCAGTACTTTTTCTTTTCCCCTGTGTTATTACCTTTACAAGCTCCAGCTGTTTTTATTCTCAGAAGGTTTACTCCCTGATATACAGCTGCCTACCCCCTTCGTAAGTG
>NW_025956931.1:0-31088 GCF_023159225.1 Perognathus longimembris pacificus
CGTTACTAAATGAGCTTTTATCTCTCTCCCCTCAACACAAATCAGATTCTCCTGAGGAGTTTCCAGTACATTATCCTTTCCCCTGTGTAATTACCTTAACAAGCTCCAGCTGTTTTTATTCTGAGAAGCGATACTCCCTGATATACAGCTGCCTACCCCATTCGTAAGTGCAGGTCTTGAATGAGCTTTTTTTTTTCCCTCACCACAATCCAGATTCTTTTGGGGAGTTACCAGTACAGTGACCATACCAGGAAGTACTTAATTTATTAAGCTACTGCTTTTCTTAATATCAGTGGAGATATTTACTGATAAACAGCTACCTACGCAGCATGTTCATGTCGTTCCTAAATGAGCTTTTATCTCTCTCCCCTCACCACAAATGAGATTCCTCTGAGGAGTTCCCAGTACATTATCCTTTCCCCTGTGTAATTACCTTAACAAGCTCCAGCTGTTTTTTTTCTCAGAAGGTTTACTCCCTGATATACAGCTGCCTACCCCCTTCGTAAGTGCAGGTCCTAAATGAGCTTTTTTCTCTGTTCCCTCACCACAATCCAGATTCTTTTGGGGAGTTACCAGTACAGTAACCATACCAGGAAGTACTTAATTTATTAAGCTACTGCTTTCCTTAATCTCAGTGGAGATATTTACTGATAAACAGCTACGTATGCAGCATGTACATGTCGTTCCTAAATGAGCTTTTATCTCTCTCCCCTCAACACAAATCAGATTCTCCTGAGGAGTTCCCAGTACATTATCCTTTCCCCTGTGTAATTACCTTAACAAGCTCCAGCTGTTTTTATTCTGAGAAGCGATACTCCCTGATATACAGCTGCCTACCCCGTTCGTAAGTGCAGGTCTTGAATGAGCTTTTTTTTTTTCACACACCACAATCCAGATTCTTTTGGGGAGTTACCAGTACAGTGACCATACCAGGAAGTACTTAATTTATTAAGCTACTGCTTTCCTTAATCTCAGTGGAGATAGTTACTGATAAACAGCTACCAACGCAGCATGTTCATGTCGTACCTAAATGAGCTTTTATCTCTCTCCCCTCAGCACAAATCAGATTCTTCTGAGGAGTTCCCAGTACATTATCCTTCCCCTGTGTAATTACCTTAACAAGCTCCAGCTGTTTTTATTCTCAGAAGTTTTCCTCCCTGATATACAGCTGCCTACCCCCTTCGTAAGTGCAGGTCCTAAATGAGCTTTTTTCTCTGTTCCCTCACCACAATCCAGATTCTTTTGGGGAGTTAACAGTAGAGTAACCATACCAGGAAGTACTTAATTTATTAAGCTACGGCTTTTCTTAATCTCAGTGGAGATATTTACTGATAAACTGCTACCTACGCAGCATGTTCATGTCGTTCCTAAATGAGCTTTTATCTCTCTCCCCTCAACACAAATCAGATTCTCCTGAGGAGTTCCCAGTACATTATCCTTTCCCTGTGTAATTACCTTAACAAGCTCCAGCTGTTTTTTCTCTCAGAAGGTTTACTCCCTGATATACAGCTGCCTACCCCCTTCGTAAGTGCAGGTCCTAAATGAGCTTTTTTCTCTGTTCCCTCACCACAATCCAGATTCTTTTGGGGAGTTACCAGTACAGTAACCATACCAGGAAGTACTTAATTTATTAAGCTACTGCTTTTCTTAATCTCAGTGGAGATATTTACTGATAAACAGCTACCTACGCAGCATGTTCATGTCGTTCCTAAATGAGCTTTTATCTCTCTCCCCTCACCACAAATCAGATTCTTCTGAGGAGTTCCCAGTACATTATCCTTTCCCCTGTGTAATTACCTTAACAAGCTCCAGCTGTTTTTATTCTCAGAAGGTTAACTCTCTGATATACAGCTGCCTACCCCTTTCTTAAATGCTCGTTTTAAATGAGCTTTTTTCTCTGTTCCCTCACCACAGTCCAGATTCTTTTGGGGAGTTACCAGTACAGTATCCATACCAGGAAATACTTAATTTATTAAGTTACTGCTTTTCTTAATCTCAGTGGAGATATTTACTGATAAACAGCTACGTATGCAGCATGTACATGTCGTTACTAAATGAGCTTTTATCTCTCTCCCCTCAACACAAATCAGATTCTCCTGAGGAGTTCCCAGTACATTATCCTTTCCCCTGTGTAATTACCTTAACAAGCTCCAGCTGTTTTTATTCTGAGAAGCGATACTCCCTGATATACAGCTGCCTACCCCATTCGTAAGTGCAGGTCTTGAATGAGCTTTTTTTTTTTTCCCTCACCACAATCCAGATTCTTTTGGGGAGTTACCAGTACAGTGACCATACCAGGAAGTACTTAATTTATTAAGCTACTGCTTTTCTTAATATCAGGGGAGATATTTACTGATAAACAGCTACCTACGCAGCATGTTCATGTCGTTCCTAAATGAGCTTTTATCTCTCTCCCCTCACCACAAATCAGATTCTTCTGAGGAGTTCCCAGTACATTATCCTTTCCCCTGTGTAATTACCTTAACAAGCTCCAGCTGTTTTTATTCTCAGAATGTTTACTCCCTGATATACAGCTGCTTACCCCCTTCGTAAGTGCAGGTCCTAAATGAGCTTTTTTCTCTGTTCCCTCACCACAATCCAGATTCTGTTGGGGAGTTACCAGTACAGTAACCATACCAGGAAGTACTTAATTTATTAAGCTACTGCTTTCCTTAATCTCAGTGGAGATATTTACTGATAAACAGCTACGTATGCAGCATGTACATGTCGTTCCTAAATGAGCTTTTATCTCTCTCCCCTCAACACAAATCAGATTCTCCTGAGGAGTTCCCAGTACATTATCCTTTCCCCTGTGTAATTACCTTAACAAGCTCCAGCTGTTTTTATTCTGAGAAGCGATACTCCCTGATATACAGCTGCCTACCCCGTTCGTAAGTGCAGGTCTTGAATGAGCTTTTTTTTTTCACACACCACAATCCAGATTCTTTTGGGGAGTTACCAGTACAGTGACCATACCAGGAAGTACTTAATTTATTAAGCTACTGCTTTTCTTAATCTCAGTGGAGATATTTACTGATAAACAGCTACCTACGCAGCATGTTCATGTCGTTCCTAAATGAGCTTTTATCTCTCTCCCCTCACCACAAATCAGATTCTTCTGAGGAGTTCCCAGTACATTATCCTTTCCCCTGTGTAATTACCTTAACAAGCTCCAGCTGTTTTTATTCTCAGAAGGTTTACTCCCTGATATACAGCTGCCTACCCCCTTCGTAAGTGCAGGTCCTAAATGAGCTTTTTTCTCTTTCCCCTCACCACAATCCAGATTCTTTTGGGGAGTTACCAGTACAGTATCCATAGCAGGAAGTACTTAATTTATTAAGCTACTGCTTTTCTTAATCTCAGTGGAGATATTTACTGATAAACAGCTACCTACGCTGCATGTTCATGTCGTTCCTAAATGAGCTTTTATCTCTCTCCCCTCAGCACAAATCAGATTCTTCTGAGGAGTTCCCAGTACATTATCCTTTCCCCTGTGTAATTACCTTAACAAGCCCCAGCTGTTTTTATTCTCAGAAGGTTTACTCCCTGATATACTGCTGCCTACCCCCTTCGTAAGTGCAGGTCCTAAATGAGCTTTTTTCTCTGTTCCCTCACCACAATCCAGATTCTTTTGGGGAGTTACCAGTACAGTAACCATACCAGGAAATACTTAATTTATTAAGCTACTGCTTTTCGTAATCTCAGTGGAGATATTTACTGATAAACAGCTACCTACGCAGCATGTTCATGTCGTTCCTAAATGAGCTTTTATCTCTCTCCCCTCACCACAAATGAGATTCCTCTGAGGAGTTCCCAGTACATTATCCTTTCCCCTGTGTAATTACCTCAACAAGCTCCAGCTTTTTTTATTCTCAGAAGGTTTACTCCCTGATATACAGCTGCCTACCCCCTTCGTAAGTGCAGGTCCTAAATGAGCTTTTTTCTCTGTTCCCTCACCCCAATCCAGATTCTTTTGGGGAGTTACCAGTACAGTAACCATACCAGGAAGTACTTAATTTATTAAGCTACTGCTTTTCTTAATCTCAGTGGAGATATTTACTGATAAACAGCGACGTACGCCGCATGTTCATGTCATTCCTAAATGAGCTTTTATCTCTCTCCACTCACCACAAATCAGATTCTTCTGAGGATTTCCCAGTACATAATCCTTTCCCCTGTGTAATTACCTTAACAAGCTCTAGCTGTTTTTATTCTCAGAAGGTTTACTCCCTGATATACAGCTGCCTACCCCCTTCGTAAGTGCAGGTCCTAAATGAGCTTTTTTCTCTGTTCTCTCACCACAATCCAGATTCTTTTGGGGAGTTACCAGTACAGGAACCATACCAGGAAGTACTTAATTTATTAAGCTACTGCTTTTCTTAATCTCAGTGGAGATATTTACTGATAAACAGCTACCTACGCAGCATGTTCATGTCGTTCCTAAATGAGCTTTTATCTCTCTCCCCTCACCACAAATCAGATTCTTCTGAGGAGTACCCAGTACATTATCCTTTCCCCTGTGTAATTACCTTAACAAGCTCTAGCAGTTTTTATTCTCAGAAGGTTTACTCCCTGATATACTGCTGCCTACCCCCTTCGTAAGTGGAGGTCCTAAATGATCTTTTTTCTCTGTTCCCTCACCACAATCCAGATTCTTTTGGGGAGTTACCAGTACAGTAACCATATCAGGAAGTATTTAATTTATTAAGCTACTTCTATTCTTAATCTCAGTGGAGATATTTACTGATAAACAGCTACGTACGCAGCATGTTCATGTCGTTCCTAAATGAGCTTTTATCTCTCTCCCCTCACCACAAATCAGATTCTTCTGAGGAGTTCCCAGTACATTATCCTTTCACTTGTGTAATTACCTTAACACGCTCCAGCTGTTTTTATTCTCAGAAGGTTTACTCCCTGATATACAGCTGCCTACCCCCTTCGTAAGTGCAGGTCCTAAATGAGCTTTTTTCTCTGTTCTCTCACCACAATCCAGATTCTTTTGGGGAGTTACCAGTACAGGAACCATACCAGGAAGTACTTAATTTATTAAGCTACTGCTTTTCTTAATCTCAGTGGAGATATTTACTGATAAACAGCTACCTACGCAGCATGTTCATGTCGTTCCTAAATGAGCTTTTATCTCTCTCCCCTCACCACAAATCAGATTCTTCTGAGGAGTACCCAGTACATTATCCTTTCCCCTGTGTAATTACCTTAACAAGCTCTAGCAGTTTTTATTCTCAGAAGGTTTACTCCCTGATATACTGCTGCCTACCCCCTTCGTAAGTGCAGGTCCTAAATGAGCTTTTTTCTCTGTTCCCTCACCACAATCCAGATTCTTTTGGGGAGTTACCAGTACAGTAACCATATCAGGAAGTATTTAATTTATTAAGCTACTTCTATTCTTAATCTCAGTGGAGATATTTACTGATAAACAGCTACGTACGCAGCATGTTCATGTCGTTCCTAAATGAGCTTTTATCTCTCTCCCCTCACCACAAATCAGATTCTTCTGAGGAGTTCCCAGTACATTATCCTTTCACCTGTGTAATTACCTTAACACGCTCCAGCTGTTTTTATTCTCAGAAGGTTTACTCCCTGATATACAGCTGCCTACCCCCTTCGTAAGTGCAGGTCCTAAATGAGCTTTTTTCTCTGTTCCCTCACCACAATACCGATTCTTCTGGGGAGTTACCAGTACAGGAAACATACCAGGAAGTACTTAAATTATTAAGCTACTGTTTTTCTTAATCTCAGTGGAGATATTTACTGATAAACAGCTACCTACGCAGCATGTCCATGTTGTTCCTAAATGAGCTTTTATCTCTCTCCCCTCACCACAAATCAGATTCTTCTGAGGAGTTCCCAGTACATTATCCTTTCCCCTGTGTAATTACCTTAACAAGCTCCAGCTGTTTATATTCTCAGAAGGTTTACTCTCTGATATACAGCTGTCTACAGCTTTCTTAAATGCTCGTCTTAAATGAGCTTTTTTCTCTGTTCCCTCACCACAATCCAGATTCATTTGGGGAGTTAACAGTACAGTATCCATACCAGGAAGTACTTAATTTATTAAGTTACTGCTTTTCTTAATCTCAGTGGAGATATTAACTGATAAACAGCTACGTATGCAGCATGTACATGTCGTACCTAAATGAGCTTTTATGTCTCTCCCCTCAACACAAATCAGATTCTTCTGAGGAGTTCCCAGTACATTATCCTTTCCCCTGTGTAATTACCTTAACAAGCTCCAGCTGTTTTTATTCTGAGAAGTGATACTCCCTGATATACAGCTGCCTATCCTGATCGTAAGTGCAGGTCTTGAATGAGCTTTTTTTTTTTCCCTCACCACAATCCAGATTCTTTTGGGGAGTTACCAGTACAGTAACCATACCAGGAAGTACTTAATTTATTAAGCTACTGCTTTTCTTAATATCAGTGGAGATATTTACTGATAAACAGCTACGTACGCAGCATGTTCATGTCGTTCCTAAATGAGCTTTCATCTGTCTCCCCTCACCACAAATCAGATTCTTCTGAGGAGTTCCCAGTACATTATCCTTTCCCCTGTGTAATTACCTTAACAAGCTCCAGCTGTTTTTATTCTCAGAAGGTTTACTCCCTGATATACAGCTGCCTACCCCCTTCGTAAGTGCAGGTCCTAAATGAGCTTTTTTCTCTGTTCCCTCACCACAATCCAGATTCTTTTGGGGAGTTACCAGTACAGGAACCATACCAGGAAGTACTTAATTTATTAAGCTACTGCTTTTCTTAATCTCAGTGGAGATATTTACTGATAAACAGCTACCTACGCAGCATGTTCATGTCGTTCCTAAATGAGCTTTTATCTCTCTCCCCTCACCACAAATCAGATACTTCTGAGGAGTACCCAGTACATTATCCTTTCCCCTGTGTAATTACCTTAACAAGCTCCAGCTGTTTTTGTTCTCAGAAGGTTTACTCCCTGATATACTGCTGCCTACCCCCTTCGTAAGTGCAGGTCCTAAATGAGCTTTTTTCTCTGTTCCCTCACCACAATCCAGATTCTTTTGGGGAGTTACCAGTACAGTAACCATATCAGGAAGTACTTAATTTATTAAGCTACTGCTTTTCTTAATCTCAGCGGAGTTATTTACTGATAAACAGCTACCTACGCAGCATGTTCATGTCGTTCCTAAATGAGCTTTTATCTCTCTCCCCTCACCACAAATCAGATTCTTCTGAGGAGTTCCCAGTACATTATCCTTTCCCCTGTGTAATTACCTTAACAAGCTCCAGCTGTTTTTATTCTCAGAGGGTTTACTCCCTGATATACAGCTGCCTACCCCCTTCGTAAGTGCAGGTCCTTAATGAGCTTTTTTCTCTGTTCCCTCACCACAATCCAGATTCTTTTGGGGAGTTACCAGTAAAGTAACCATATCAGGAAGTACTTAATTTATTTTTATTTTTTTTTTACCAGGAAGTACTTAATTTATTAAGCTACTGCTTTTCTTAATCTCAGTGGAGATATTTACTGATAAACAGCTACGTACGCAGCATGTTCATGTCGTTCCTAAATGAGCTTTTATCTCTCTCCCCTCACCACAAATCAGATTCTTCTGAGGAGTTCCCATTACATTATCCTTTCCCCTGTGTAATTACCTTAACAAGCTCCAGCTGTTTTTATTCTCAGAGGGTTTACTCCCTGATATACAGCTGCCTACCCCCTTCGTAAGTGCATGTCCTTAATGAGCTTTTTTCTCTGTTCCCTCACCACAATCCAGATTCTTTTGGGGAGTTACCAGTAAAGTAACCATACCAGGAAGAACTTAATTTATTTTTATTTTTTTTTACCAGGAAGTACTTAATTAATTAAGCTACTGCTTTTCTTAATCTCAGTGGAGATTTTTACTGATAAACAGCTACGTACGCAGCATGTTCACGTCGTTCCTAAATGAGCTTTTATCTCTCTCCCCTCACCACAAATCAGATTCTTCTGAGGAGTTCCCAGTACATTATCCTTTCCCCTGTGTAATTACCTTAACAAGCTCCAGCTGTTTTTATTCTCAGAAGGTTTACTCCCTGATATACAGCTGCCTACCCCCTTCGTAAGTG
The DNA here is from genome assembly GCF_023159225.1 of Perognathus longimembris pacificus. Taxonomy (NCBI): domain Eukaryota; kingdom Metazoa; phylum Chordata; class Mammalia; order Rodentia; family Heteromyidae; genus Perognathus; species Perognathus longimembris. Next base: position 8,095 of record NW_025956931.1, read on the forward strand.
CAGGTCCTAAATGAGCTTTTTTCTTTGTTCCCTCACCACAATCCAGATTCTTTTGGGGAGTTACCAGTACAGTAACCATACCAGGAAGTACTTAATTTAATAAGCTACTGCTTTTCTTAATCTCAGTGGAGATATTTACTGATAAACAGCTACCTAAGCAGCATGGTCATGGCATTCCTAAATGAGCTTTTATCTCTCTCCCCTCACCACAAATCAGATTCTTCTGAGGAGTTCCCAGTACATTATCCTTTCCCCTGTGTAATTACCTTAACAAGCTTCAGCTGTTTTTATTCACAGAAGGTTTACTCCTTGATATACAGCTGCCTACCCCCTTCGTAAGTGCAGGTCCTAAATGAGCTTTTTTCTCTGTTCCCTCACCACAATCCAGATTCTTTTGGGGAGTTACCAGTACAGTAACCATACCAGGAAGTACTTAATTTATTAAGCTACTGCTTTTCTTAATCTCAGTGGAGACATTTACTGATAAATAGCTACGTACGCAGCATGTTTATGTCGTTGCTAAATGAGCTTTTATCTCTCTCCCCTCACCACAAATCAGATTCTTCTGAGGAGTTCCCAGTACATTATCCTTTCCCCTGTGTAATTACCTTAACAAGCTCCAGCTGTTTTTATTCTCAGAAAGTTTACTCCCTGATATACAGCTGCCTACCCCCTTCGTACGTGCAGGTCCTAAATGAGCTTTTTTCTCTGTTCCCTCACCACAATCCAGATTTTTTTGGGGAGTTACCAGTACAGTAGCCATACCAGGAAGTACTTAATTTATTACGCTACTGCTTTTCTTAATCTCAGTGGAGATACTTACTGATAAACAGCTACCTACGCAGCATGTTCATGTCGTTCCTTAATGAGCTTTTATCTCTCTCCCCTCACCACAAATCAGATTCTTCTGAGGAATTCCCAGTACATTTTCCTTTCCCCTGTTTAATTACCTTAACAAGCTCCAGCTGTTTTTATTCTCAGAAGGTTACTCCCTGATATACAGCTGCCTACCCCCCTCGTAAGTGCAGGTCCTAAATGAGCTTTTTTCTCTGTTCCCAAACTACAATCCAGATTCTTTTGGGGAGTTACCAGTACAGTAACCATACCAGGAAGTACTTAATATATTAAGCTACTGCTTCTCTTAATCTCAGTGGAGATATTTACTGATAAACAGCTACCTACGCAGCATGTTCAAGTCGTTCCTAAATGAGCTTTTATCTATCTCCCCTCACCACAAATCAGATTCTTCTGAGGAGTTCCCAGTACATTATCCTTTCCCCTGTGTAATTACCTTAACAAGCTCCAGCTGTTTTTATTCTCAGAAGGTTTACTCCCTGATATACAGCTGCCTACCCCCTTCGTAAGTGCAGGTCCTAAATGAGCTTTTTTCTCTGTTCCCTCACCACAATCCAGATTCTTTTGGGGAGTTACCAGTACAGTAACCATACCAGGAAGTACTTAATTTATTAAGCTACTGCTTTTCTTAATCTCAGTGGAGATATTTACTGATAAACAGCTACCTAAGCAGCATGGTCATGGCGTTCCTAAATGAGCTTTTATCTCTCTCCCCTCACCACAAATCAGATTCTTCTAAGGAGTTCCCAGTACATTATCCTTTCCCCTGTGTAATTACCTTAACAAGCTCCAGCTGTTTTTATTCTCAGAAGGTTTACTCCTTGATATACAGCTGCCTACCCCCTTCGTAAGTGCAGGTCCTAAATGAGCTTTTTTCTCTGTTCCCTCACCACAATCCAGATTCTTTTGGGGAGTTACCAGTACAGTAACCATACCAGGAAGTACTTAATTTATTAAGCTACTGCTTTTCTTAATCTCAGTGGAGATATTTACTGATAAACAGCTACCAACGCAGCATGTTCATGTCGTTCCTAAATGAGCTTTTATCTCTCTCCCTTCACCACAAATCCGATTCTTCTGAGGAGTTCCCGGTAAATTATCCTTTCCCCTGTGTAATTACCTTAACAAGCTCCAGCTGTTTTTATTCTCAGAAGGTTTACTCCCTGATATACAGCTGCCTACCCCCTTCGTAAGTGCAGTTCCTAAATGAGCTTTTTTCTCTGTTCCCTCACCACAATCCAGATTCTTTTGGGGAGTTACCAGTACAGGAACCATACCAGGAAGTACTTAATTTATTGAGCTACTGCTTTTCTTAATCTCAGTGGAGATATTTACTGATAAACAGCTACCTACACAGCATGTTCATGTCGTTCCTAAATGAGCTTTAATCTCTCTCCCCTCACCACAAATAAGATTCTTCTGAGGAGTTCCCAGTACATTATCCTTTCCCCTGTGTAATTACCTTAACAAGCTCCAGCTGTTTTTATTCTCAGAAGGTTTACTCCTTGATATACAGCTGCCTACCCCCTTCGTAAGTGCAGGTCCTAAATGAGCATTTTTCTCTGTTCCCTCACCACAATCCAGATTATTTTGGCGAGGTACCAGTACAGTAACCATACCAGGAATTACTCAATTTATTAAGCTGCTGCTTTTCTTAATCTCAGTGGAGATATTTACTGATAAACAGCTACGTACGCAGCATGTTCAAGTCGTTCCTAAATGAGCTTTTATCTCTCTCCCCTCACCACAAATCAGATTCTTCTGAGGAGTTCCCAGTACATTATCCTTTCCCCTGTGTAATTACCTTAACAAGCTCCAGCTGTTTTTATTCTCAGAAGGTTTACTCCCTGATATACAGCTGCCTACCCGCTTCGTACGTGCAGGTCCTAAATGAGCTTTTTTCTCTGTTCCCTCACCACAATCCAGATTTTTTTGGGGAGTTACCAGTACAGTAGCCATACCAGGAAGTACTTAATTTATTACGCTACTGCTTTTCTTAATCTCAGTGGAGATACTTACTGATAAACAGCTACCTACGCAGCATGTTCATGTCGTTCCTTAATGAGCTTTTATCTCTCTCCCCTCACCACAAATCAGATTCTTCTGAGGAATTCCCAGTACATTATCCTTTCCCCTGTTTAATTACCTTAACAAGCTCCAGCTGTTTTTATTCTCAGAAGGTTTACTCCCTGATATACAGCTGCCTACCCCCCTCGTAAGTGCAGGTCCTAAATGAGCTTTTTTCTCTGTTCCCAAACTACAATCCAGATTCTTTTGGGGAGTTACCAGTACAGTAACCATACCAGGAAGTACTTAATATATTAAGCTACTGCTTCTCTTAATCTCAGTGGAGATATTTACTGATAAACAGCTACCTACGCAGCATGTTCATGTCGTTCCTAAATGAGCTTTTATCTCTCTCCCCACACCACAAATCAGATTCTTCTGAGGAGTTCCCAGTACATTATCCTTTCCCCTGTGTAATTACCTTAACAAGCTCCAGCTGTTTTTATTCTCAGAAGGTTTACTCCCTGATATACAGCTGCCTACCCCCTTCGTAAGTGCAGGTCCTAAATGAGCTTTTTTCTCTGTTCCCTCACCACAATCCAGATTCTTTTGGGGAGTTACCAGTACAGTAACCATACCAGGAAGTACTTAATTTATTAAGCTACTGCTTTTCTTAATCTCAGTGGAGATACTTACTGATAAACAGCTACCTACGCAGCATGTTCATGTCGTTCCTAAATGAGCTTTTATCTCTCTCCCCTCACCACAAATCAGATTCTTCTGAGGAGTTCCCAGTACATTATCCTTTCCCCTGTGTAATTACCTTAACAAGCTCCAGCTGTTTTTATTCTCAGAAGGTTTACTCCCTGATATACAGCTGCCTACCCCCTTCGTAAGTGCAGGTCCTAAATGAGCTTTTTTCTCTGTTCCCTCACCACAATCCAGATTCTTTTGGGGAGTTACCAGTACAGTAACCATACCAGGAAGTACTTAATTTATTAAGCTACTGCTTTTCTTAATCTCAGTGGAGATATTTACTGATAAACAGCTACCTAAGCAGCATGGTCATGGCGTTCCTAAATGAGCTTTTATCTCTCTCCCCTCACCACAAATCAGATTCTTCTAAGGAGTTCCCAGTACATTATCCTTTCCCCTGTGTAATTACCTTAACAAGCTCCAGCTGTTTTTATTCTCAGAAGGTTCACTCCCTGATATACAGCTGCCTACCCCCTTCGTAAGTGCATGTCCTTAATGAGCTTTTTTCTCTGTTCCCTCATCACAATCCAGATTCTTTTGCGGAGTTACCAGTAAAGTAACCATACCAGGAAGTACTTAATTTATATTTATTTTTTTTACCAGGAAGTACTTAATTTATTAAGCTACTGCTTTTCTTAATCTCAGTGGAGATATTTACTGATAAACAGCTACGTACGCAGCATGTCCATGTCGTTCCTAAATGAGCTTTTATCTCTCTCCCCTCACCACAAATCAGATTCTTCTGAGGAGTTCCCAGTACATTATCCTTTCCCCTGTGTAATTACCTTAACAAGCTCCAGCTGTTTTTATTCTCAGAAGGTTTACTCCCTGATATACAGCTGCCTACCCCCTTCGTAAGTGCAGGTCCTTAATGAGCTTTTTTCTCTGTTCCCTCACCACAATCCAGATTCTTTTGGGGAGTTACCAGTAAAGTAACCATACCAGGAAGAACTTAATATATTTTTATTTTTTTTTTACCAGGAAGTACTTAATTTATTAAGCTACTGCTTTTCTTAATCTCAGTGGAGATTTTTACTGATAAACAGCTACGTAAGCAGCATGTTCACGTCGTTCCTAAATGAGCTTTTATCTCTCTCCCCTCACCACAAATCAGATTCTTCTGAGAAGTTCCCAGCACATTATTCTTTCCCCTGTGTAATTACCTTAACACGCTCCAGCTGTTTTTATTCTCAGAAGGTTTACTCCCTGATATACAGCTGCCTACCCCCTTCGTAAGTGCTGGTCCTAAATGAGCTTTTTTCTCTGTTCCCTCACCACAATCCAGATTCTTTTGGGGAGTTACCAGTACAGTAACCATACCAGGAAGTACTTAATTTATTAAGCTACTGCTTTTCTTAATCTCAGTGGAGATATTTACTGATAAACAGCTACCTACGCAGCATGTTCATTTCGTTCCTAAATGAGCTTTTATCTCTCTCCCCTCACCAAAAATCAGATTCTTCTGAGGAGTTCCCAGTACATTATCCTTTCCCCTGTGTAATTACCTTAACAAGCTCCAGCTGTTTTTATTCTCAGAAGGTTTACTCCCTGATATACAGCTGCCTACCCCCTTCGTAAGTGCAGGTCCTAAATGAGCTTTTTTCTCTGTCCCCTCACCACAATCCAGATTCTTTTGGGGATTTACCAGTACAGTAACCATACCAGGAAGTACTTAATTTATTACGCTACTGATTTTCTTAATCTCAGTGGAGATATTTACTGATAAACAGCTACCTATGCAGCATGTTCATGTAGTTCCTAAATGAGCTTTTATCTCTCTCTCCTCACCACAAATCAGATTCTTCTGAGGAGTTCCCAGTACATTATCCTTTCCCATGTGTTATTACCTTAACAAGCTCCAGCTGTTTTTATTCTCAGAAGGTTTACTCCCTGATATACAGCTGCCTACCCCCTTCGTAAGTGCAGGTCCTAAATGAGCTTTTTTCTCTGTTCCCTCACCACAATCCAGATTCTTTTGGGGAGTTACCAGTACAGTAACCATACCAGGAAGTACTTAATTTATTAAGCTACTGCTTTTCTTAATCTCAGTGGAGATATTTACTGATAAACAGCTACCAACGCAGCATGTTCATGTCGTTCCTAAATGAGCTTTTATCTCTCTCCCTTCACCACAAATCCGATTCTTCTGAGGAGTTACCGGTAAATTATCCTTTCCCCTATGTAATTACCTTAACAAGCTCCAGCTGTTTTTATTCTCAGAAGGTTTACTCCCTGATATACAGCTGCCTACCCCCTTCGTAAGTGCAGGTCCTAAATGAGCTTTTTTCTCTGTTCCCTCACCACAATCCAGATTCTTTTGGAGAGGTACCAGTAAAGTAACCATACCAGGAATTACTTAATTTATTAAGCTGCTGCTTTTCTTAATCTCAGTGGAGATATTTACTGATAAACAGCTACCTAGGCAGCATGTTCATTTCGTTCTTAAATGAGCTTATATCTCTCTCCCCTCACCACAAATCAGATTCTTCTGAGGAGTTCCCAGTACATTATCCTTTCCCCTGTGTAATTACCTTAACAAGCTCCAGCTGTTTTTATTCTCAGAAGGTTTACTCCCTGATATACAGCTGCCTACCCCCTTCGTACGTGCAGGTCCTAAATGAGCTTTTTTCTCTGTTCACTCACCACAATCCAGATTCTTTTGGGGAGTTACCAGTACAGTAACCATACCAGAAGTACTTAATTTATTAAGCTACTGCTTTTCTTAATCTCAGTGGAGATATTTACTGATAAACAGCTACCTAGGCAGCATGTTCATTTCGTTCTTAAATGAGCTTTTATCTCTCTCCCCTCACCACAAATCAGATTCTTCTGAGGAGTTCCCAGTACATTATCCTTTCCCCTGTGTAATTACCTTAACAAGCTCCAGCTGTTTTTATTCTCAGAAGGTTTACTCCCTGATATACAGCTGCCTACCCCCTTCGTACGTGCAGGTCCTAAATGAGCTTTTTTCTCTGTTCCCTCACCACAATCCAGATTCTTTTGGGGAGATACCAGTACAGTAACCATACCAGGAAGTACTTAATTTATTAAGCTACTGCTTTTCTTAATCTCAGTGGAGATATTTACTGATAAACAGCTACCTACGCAGCATGTTCATGTCGTTCCTTAATGAGCTTTTATCTCTCTCCCCTCACCACAAATCAGATTCTTCTGAGGAATTCCCAGTACATTATCCTTTCCCCTGTGTAATTACCTTAACAAGCTCCAGCTGTTTTTATTCTCAGAAGGTTTACTCCCTGATATACAGCTGCCTACCCCCCTCGTAAGTGCAGTTCCTAAGTGAGCTTTTTTCTCTGTTCCCATACTACAATCCAGATTCTTTTAGGGAGTTACCAGTACAGTAACCATACCAGGAAGTACTTAATATATTAAGCTACTGCTTCTCTTAATCTCAGTGGAGATATTTACTGATAAACAGCTACCTACGCAGCATGTTCATGTCGTTCTTAAATGAGCTATTATCTCTCGCCCCTCACCACAAGTCAGATTCTTCTGAAGAGTTCCCAGTACATTATCCTTTCCCCTGTGTAATTACCTTAACAAGCTCCAGGTGTTTTTATTCTCAGAAGGTTTAATCCCTGATATACTGCTGCCTAACCCCTTCGTAAGTGCAGGTCCTAAATGAGCTTTTTTCTCTGTACCCTCACCACAATCCAGATTCTTTTGGGGAGTTACCAGTAAAGTAACCATACCAGGAAGTACTTAATTTATTAAGCTACTGCTTTTCTTAATCTCAGTGGAGATATTTACTGATAAACAGCTACCTACGCAGCATGTTCATGTCGTTCTTAAATGAGCTTTTATCTCTCTCCCCTCACCACAAATCAGATTCTTCTGAGGAGTTCCCAGTACATTATCCTTTCCCCTGTGTAATTACCTTAACAAGCTCCAGCTGTTTTTATTCTCAGAAGGTTTACTCCCTGATATACAGCTGCCTACCCCCTTCGTAAGTGCAGGTCCTTAATGAGCTTTTTTCTCTGTTCCCTCACCACAATCCAGATTCTTTTGGGGAGTTACCAGTAAAGTAACCATACCAGGAAGTACTTAATTTATTTTTATATTTTTACCAGGAAGTACTTAATTTATTAAGCTACTGCTTTTCTTAATCTCAGTGGAGATATTTACTGATAAACAGCTACGTACGCAGCATGTTCATGTCGTTCCTAAATGAGCCTTTATCTCTCTCCCCTCACCACAAATCAGATTCTTCTGAGGAGTTCCCATTACATTATCCTTTCCCCTGTGTAGATTACCTTAACAAGCTCCAGCTGTTTTTATTCTCAGAAGGTTTACTCCCTGATATACAGCTGCCTACCCCCTTCGTAAGTGCAGGTCCTTAATGAGCTTTTTTCTCTGTTCCCTCACCACAATCCAGATTCTTTTGGGGAGTTGCCAGTAAAGTAACCATACCAGGAAGAACTTAATTTATTTTTATTTTTTTTTACCTGGAAGTACTTAATTTATTAAGCTACTGCTTTTCTTAATCTCAGTGGAGATTTTTACTGATAAACAGCTGCGTACGCAGCATGTTCACGTCGTTCCTAAATGAGCTTTTATCTCTCTCCCCTCACCACAAATCAGATTCTTCTGAGAAGTTCCCAGCACATTATCCTTTCCCCTGTGTAATTACCTTAACACGCTCCAGCTGTTTTTATTCTCAGAAGGTTTACTCCCTGATATACAGCTGCCTACCCCCTTCGTAAGTGCTGGTCCTAAATGAGCTTTTTTCTCTGTTCCCTCACCACAATCCAGATTCTTTTGGGGAGTTACCAGTACAGTAACCATACCAGGAAGTACTTAATTTATTAAACTACTGCTTTTCTTAATCTCAGTGGAGATATTTACTGATAAACAGCTAACTACGCAGCATGTTCATTTCGTTCCTAAATGAGCTTTTATCTCTCTCCCCTCACCAAAAATCAGATTCTTCTGAGGAGTTCCCAGTACATTATCCTTTCCCCTGTGTAATTACCTTAACAAGCTCCAGCTGTTTTTATTCTCAGAAGGTTTACTCCCTGATATACAGCTGCCTACCCCCTTCGTAAGTGCAGGTCCTAAATGAGCTTTTTTCTCTGTTCCCTCACCACAATCCAGATTCTTTTGGGGATTTACCAGTACAGTAACCATACCAGGAAGTACTTAATTTATTACGCAACTGATTTTCTTAATCTCAGTGGAGATATTTACTGATAAACAGCTACCTATGCAGCATGTTCATATCGTTCCTAAATGAGCTTTTATCTCTCTCTCCTCACCACAAATCAGATTCTTCTGAGGAGTTCCCAGTACATTATCCTTTCCCATGTGTTATTACCTTAACAAGCTCCAGCTGTTTTTATTCTCAGAAGGTTTACTCCCTGATATACAGCTGCCTACCCCCTTCGTAAGTGCAGGTCCTAAATGAGCTTTTTTCTCTGTTCCCTCACCACAATCCAGATTCTTTTGCGGAGTTACCAGTACAATAACCATACCAGGAAGTACTTAATTTATTAAGCTACTGCTTTTCTTAATCTCAGTGGAGATATTTACTGATAAACAGCTACCAACGCAGCATGTACATGTCGTTCCTAAATGAGCTTAAATCTCTCTCACTTCACCACAAATCCGATTCTTCTGAGGAGTTCCCAGTACATTATCCTTTCCCCTGTGTATTTACCTTAACAAGCTCCAGCTGTTTTTATTCTCAGAAGGTTTACTCCCTGATATACAGCTGCCTACCCCCTTCGTAAGTGCAGGTCCTAAATGAGCTTTTTTCTCTGTTCCCTCACCACAATCCAGATTCTTTTGGGGAGTTACCAGTACAGTAACCATACCAGGAAGTACTTAATTTATTAAGCTACTGCTTTTCTTAATCTCAGTGGAGATATTTACTGATAAACAGCTACCTACGCAGCATGTTCATGTCGTTCCTAAATGAGCTTTTATCTCTTTCCCCTCACCACAAATCAGATTCTTCTGAGGAGTTCCCAGTACATTATCCTTTCCCCTGTGTAATTACCTTAACAAGCTCCTGCTGTTTTTATTCTCAGAACGTTTACTCCCTGATATACAGCTGCCTACCCCCTTCGTAAGTGGAGGTCCTAAATGAGCTTTTTTCACTGTTCCCTCACCACAATCCAGGTTCTTTTGGGGAGGTCCCAGTACAGTAACCATACCAGGAAGTACTTAATTTATGAAGCTACTGCTTTTCTTAATATCAGTGGAGATATTTACTGATAAACAGTTACCTACGCAGCATGTTCATGTCGTTCCTAAATGAGCTTTTATCTCTCTCCCCTCAACCACAAATCAGATTCTTCTGAGGAGTTCCCAGTACATTATCCTTTCCCCTGTGTAATTACCTTAACAAGCTCTAGCTGTTTTTATTATCAGAAGGTTTACTCCCTGATATACAGCTGCCTACCACCTTCGTAAGTGCAGGTCCTAAATGAGCTTTTTTCTCTGTTCCCTCACCACAATCCAGATTCTTTTGGAGAGGTACCAGTACAGTAACCATACCAGGAATTACTTAATTTATTAAGCTGCTGCTTTTCTTAATCTCAGTGGAGATATTTACTGATAAACAGCTACCTACGCAGCATGTTCATGTCGTTCCTAAATGAGCTTTTATCTCTCTCCCCTCACCACAAATCACATTCTTCTGAGGAGTTCCCAGTACATTATCTTTTCCCCTGTGTAATTACCTTAACAAGCTCCAGCTGTTTTTATTCTCAGAAGGTTTAATCCCTGATATACTGCTGCCTAACCCCTTCGTAAGTGCAGGTCCTAAATGAGCTTTTTTCTCTGTACCCTCACCAAAATCCAGATTCTTTTGGGGAATTACCAGTAAAGTAACCATACCAGGAAGTACTTAATTTATTAAGCTACTGCTTTTCTTAATCTCAGTGGAGATATTTACTGATAAACAGCTACCAACGCAGCATGTACATTTCGTTCCTAAATGAGCTTTAATCTCTCTCCCTTCACCACAAATCCGATTCTTCTGAGGAGTTCCCGGTAAATTATCCTTTCCCCTGTGTAATTACCTTAACAAGCTCCAGCTGTTTTTATTCTCAGAAGGTTTACTCCCTGATATACAGCTGCCTACCCCCTTCGTAAGTGGAGGTCCTAAATGAGTTTTTTTCTCTGTTCCCTCACCACAATCCAGGTTCTTTTGGGGAGGTACCAGTACAGTAACCATACCAGGAATTACTTAATTTATGAAGCTACTGCTTTTCTTAATATCAGTGGAGATATTTACTGATAAACAGCTACCTACGCAGCATGTTCATGTCGTTCCTAAATGAGCTTTTATCGCTCTCCCCTCAACCACAAATCAGATTCTTCTGAGGAGTTCCCAGTACATTATCCTTTTCCCTGTGTAAATACCTTAACAAGCTCTAGCTGTTTTTATTATCAGAAGGTTTACTCCCTGATATACAGCTGCCTACCTCCTTCGTAAGTGCAGGTCCTAAATGAGCTTTTTTCTCTGTTCCCTCACCACAATCCAGATTCTTTTGGAGAGGTACCAGTACAGTAACCATACCAGGAATTACTTAATTTATTAAGCTGCTGCTTTTCTTAATCTCAGTGGAGATATTTACTGATAAACAGCTACCTACGCAGCACGTTCATGTCGTTCCTAAATGAGCTTTTATCTCTCTACCCTCACCACAAATCAGATTCTTCTGAGGAGTTCCCAGTACATTATCCTTTCCCCTGTGTAATTACCTTAACAAGCTCCAGCTGTTTTTATTCTCAGAAGGTTTACTCCCTGATATACAGATGCCTACCCCCTTCGAAAGTGCAGGTCCTAAATGAGCTTTTTTCTCTGTTCCCTCACCACAATCCAGATTCTTTTGGGGAGTTACCAGTACAGTAACCATACCAGAAGAACTAAATTTATTAAGCTACTGCTTTTCTTAAACTCATTGGAGATATTTACTGATAAACAGCTAGCTAGGCAGCATGTTCATTTCGTTCTTAAATGAGCTTTTATTTCTCTCCGCTCACCACAAATCAGATTCTTCTGAGGAGTTCCCAGTACATTATCCTTTCCTCTGTGTAATTACCTTAACAAGCTCCAGCTGTTTTTATTCTCAGAAGGTTTACTCCCTGATATACAGCTGCCTACCCGCTTCGTACGTGCAGGTCCTAAATGAGCTTTTGTCTCTGTTCCCTCACCACAATCCAGATTGTTTTGGGGAGTTACCAGTACAGTAACCATACCAGGAAGTACTTAATTTATTAAGCTACTGCTTTTCTTAATCTCAGTGGAGATATTTACTGATAAACAGCTACATAAGCAGCATGGTCATGGCGTTCCTAAATGAGCTTTTATCTCTCTCCCCTCACCACAAATCAGATTCTTCTGAGGAGTACCCAGTACATTATCCTTTCCCCTGTGTAATTACCTTAACAAGCTCCAGCTGTTTTTATTCTCAGAAGGTTTACTCCTTGATATACAGCTGCCTACCCCCTTCGTAAGTGCAGGTCCTAAATGAGCTTTTTTCTCTGTTCCCTCACCACAATCCAGATTCTTTTGGGGAGTTACCAGTACAGTAACCATACCAGGAAGTACTTAATTTATTAAGCTACTGCTTTTCTTAATCTCAGTGGAGACATTTACTGATAAACAGCTACGTACGCAGCATGTTTATGTCGTTCCTAAATGAGCTTTTATCTCTCTCCCGTCACCACAAATCAGATTCTTCTGAGGAGTCCCAGTACATTATCCTTTCCCCTGTGTAATTACCTTAACAAGCTCCAGCTGTTTTTATTTTCAGAAGGTTTAATCCCTGATATCCTGCTGCCTAACCCCTTCGTAAGTGCAGGTCCTAAATGAGCTTTTTTCTCTGTTCCCTCACCACAATCCAGATTCTTTTGGGGAGTTACCAGTACAATAACCATACCTGGAAGTACTTAATTTATTAAGCTACTGCTTTTCTTAATCTCAGTGGAGATATTTACTGATAAACAGCTACCTAAGCAGCATGGTCATGGCGTTCCTAAATGAGCTTTTATCTCTCTCCCCTCACCACAAATCAGATTCTTCTGAGGAGAACCCAGTACATTATCCTTTCCCCTGTGTAATTACCTTAACAAGCTCCAGCTGTTTTTATTCTCAGAAGGTTTCCTCCTTGATATACAGCTGCCTACCCCCTTCGTAAGTGCAGGTCCTAAATGAGCTTTTTTCTCTGTTCCCTCACCACAATCCAGATTCTTTTGGGGAGTTACCAGTACAGTAACCATACCAGGAAGTACTTAATTTATTAAGCTACTGCTTTTCTTAATCTCAGTGGAGACATTTACTGATAAACAGCTACGTACGCAGCATGTTTATGTCGTTCCTAAATGAGCTTTTATCTCTCTCCCCTCACCACAAATCAGATTCTTCTGAGGAGTTCCCAGTACATTATCCTTTCCCCTGTGTAATTACCTTAACAAGCTCCAGCTGTTTTTATTCTCAGAAGTTTTAATCCCTGATATACTGCTGCCTAACCCCTTCGTAAGTGCAGGTCCTAAATGAGCTTTTTTCTCTGTACCCTCACCACAATCCAGATTCTTTTGGGGAGTTACCAGTAAAGTAACCATACCAGGAAGTACTTAATTTATTAAGCTACTGCTTTTCTTAATCTCAGTGGAGATATTTACTGATAAACAGCTACCTACGCAGCATGTTCATGTCGTTCTTAAATGAGCTTTTATCTCTCTCCCCTCACCACAAATCAGATTCTTCTGAGGAGTTCCCAGTACATTATCCTTTCCCCTGTGTAATTACCTTAACAAGCTCCAGCTGTTTTTATTCTCAGAAGGTTTACTCCCTGATATACAGCTGCCTACCCCCCTCGTAAGTGCAGGTCCTAAATGAGCTTTTTTCTCTGTTCCCTCACCACAATCCAGATTCTTTTGGGGAGTTACCAGTAAAGTAACCATTCCAGGAAGTACTTAATTTATTTTTATATTTTTACCAGGAAGTACTTAATTTATTAAGCTACTGCTTTTCTTAATCTCAGTGGAGATATTTACTGATAAACAGCTACGTACGCAGCATGTTCATGTCGTTCCTAAATGAGCTTTTATCTCTCTCCCCTCACCACAAATCAGATTCTTCTGAGGAGTTCCCATTACATTATCCTTTCCCCTGTGTAGATTACCTTAACAAGCTCCAGCTGTTTTTATTCTCAGAAGGTTTACTCCCTGATATACAGCCGCCTACCCCCTTCGTAAGTGCAGGTCCTTAATGAGCTTTTTTCTCTGTTCCCTCACCACAATCCAGATTCTTTTGGGGAGTTGCCAGTAAAGTAACCATACCAGGAAGAACTTAATTTATTTTTATTTTTTTTTTTACCAGGAAGTACTTAATTTATTAAGCTACTGCTTTTCTTAATCTCAGTGGAGATTTTTACTGATAAACAGCTGCGTACGCAGCATGTTCACGTCGTTCCTAAATGAGCTTTTATCTCTCTCCCCTCACCACAAATCAGATTCTTCTGAGAAGTTCCCAGCACATTATCCTTTCCCCTGTGTAATTACCTTAACACGCTCCAGCTGTTTTTATTCTCAGAAGGTTTACTCCCTGATATACAGCTGCCTACCCCCTTCGTAAGTGTTGGTCCTAAATGAGCTTTTTTCTCTGTTCCCTCACCACAATCCAGATTCTTTTGGGGAGTTACCAGTACAGTAACCATACCAGGAAGTACTTAATTTATTAAGCTACTGCTTTTCTTAATCTCAGTGGAGATATTTACTGATAAACAGCTAACTACGCAGCATGTTCATTTCGATACTAAATGAGCTTTTATCTCTCTCCCCTCACCAAAAATCAGATTCTTCTGAGGAGTTCCCAGTACATTATCCTTTCCCCTGTGTAATTACCTTAACAAGCTCCAGCTGTTTTTATTCTCAGAAGGTTTACTCCCTGATATACAGCTGCCTACCCCCTTCGTAAGTGCAGGTCCTAAATGAGCTTTTTTCTCTGTTCCCTCACCACAATCCAGATTCTTTTGGGGATTTACCAGTACAGTAACCATACCAGGAAGTACTTAATTTATTACGCTACTGATTTTCTTAATCTCAGTGGAGATATTTACTGATAAACAGCTACCTATGCAGCAAGTTCATGTCGTTCCTAAATGAGCTTTTATCTCTCGCTCCTCACCACAAATCAGATTCTTCTGAGGAGTTCCCAGTACATTATCCTTTCCCCTGTGTAATTACCTTAACAAGCTCCAGCTGTTTTTATTCTCAGAAGGTTTACTCCCTGATATACAGCTGCCTACCCCCTTCGTACGTGCAGGTCCTAAATGAGCTTTTGTCTCTGTTCCCTCACCACAATCCAGATTCTTTTGGGGAGTTACCAGTACAGTAACCATACCAGGAAGTACTTAATTTATTAAGCTACTGCTTTTCTTAATCTCAGTGGAGATATTTACTGATAAACAGCTACCTACGCAGCATGTTCATGTCGTTCCTTAGTGAGCTTTTATCTCTCTCCCCTCACCACAAATCAGATTCTTCTGAGGAATTCCCAGTACATTATCCCTTCCCCTGTGTAATTACCTTTACAAGCTCCAGCTGTTTTTATTCTCAGAAGGTTTACTCCCTGATATACAGCTGCCTACCCCCCTCGTAAGTGCAGGTCCTAAATGAGCTTTTTTCTCTGTTCCCAAACTACAATCGAGATTCCTTTGGGGAGTTACCAGTACAGTAACCATACCAGGAAGTACTTAATATATTAAGCTACTGCTTCTCTTAATCTCAGTGGAGATATTTACTGATAAACAGCTACCTACGCAGCATGTTCATGTCGTTCCTAAATGAGCTTTTATCTCTCTCCCCTCACCACAAATCAGATTCTTCTGAGGAGTTTCCAGTACATTATCCTTTCCCCTGTGTAATTACCTTAACAAGCTCCAGCTGTTTTTATTCTCAGAAGGTTTACTCCCTGATATACAGTTGCCTACCCCCTTCGTAAGTGCAGGTCCTAAATGAGCTTTTTTCTCTGTACCCTCATCACAATCCAGATTCTTTTGGGAGTTACCAGTACAGTAACCATACCAGGAAGGACTTAATTTATAAAGCTACTGCTTTTCTTAATCTCAGTGGAGATATTTACTGATAAACAGCTACCTACGCAGCATGTTCATGTCTTTCCTAAATGAGCTTTTATCTCTCTCCCCTCACCACAAATCAGATTCTTCTGAGGAGTTCCCAGTACATTATCCTTTCCCCTGTGTAATTACCTTAACAAGCTCCAGCTGTTTTTATTCTCAAAAGGTTTACTCCCTGATATTCAGCTGCCTACCCCCATCGTAAGTGCAGGTCCTAAATGAGCATTTTTCTCTGTTCCCTCACCACAATCCAGATTCTTTTTGGGAGATACCAGTACAGTAACCATACCAGGAAGTACTTAATTTATTCAGCTACTGCTTTTCTTAATCTCAGTGGAGATATTTACTGATAAACAGCTACCTACGCAGCATGTTCATGTCTTTCCCTAAATGAGCTTTTATCTCCTCCTCCCCCTCACCACAAATCAGATTCTTCTGAGGAGTTCCCGGTACATTATCGTTTCCCCTGTGTAATTACCTTAACAAGCTCCAGCTGTTTTTATTATCAGAAGGTTTACTCCCTGATATACAGCTGCCTACCCCCTTCGTAAGTGCAGGTCCTAAATGAGCTTTTTTCTCTGTTCCCTCACCACAATCCAGATTTTTTTTGGCAGTTACCAGTACAGTAACCATACCACGAAGTACTTAATTTTTTAAGATACTGCTTTTCTTAATCTCAGTGGAGATATTTACTGATACACAGCTACCTACGCAGCATGTTCATGTCGTTCCTAAATGAGCTTTTATCTCTCTCCCCTCATCACAAATCAGATTCTTCTGAGGAGTTCCCAGTACATTATCCTTTCCCCTGTGTAATTACCTTAACAAGCTCCAGCTGTTTTTATTCTCAGAAGGTTACTCCCTGATATACAGCTGCCTACCCCTTCGTAAGTGCAGGTCCTAAATGAGCATTTTTCTCTGTTCCCTCACCACAATCCAGATTCTTTTGGGGAGTTACCAGTACAATAACCATACCAGGATGTACGTAATTTATTAAGCTACTGCTTTTCTTAATCTCAGTGGAGATATTTACTGATAAACAGCTACCTACGCAGCATGTTCATGTCGTTCTTAATGAGCATTTATCTCTCTCCCCTCACCACAAATCAGATTCTTCTGAGGAGTTCCCAGTACATTATCCTTTCCCTTGTGTAATTACATTAACAAGCTCCAGCTGTTTTTATTCTCAGAAGGTTTACTCCCTGATATACAGCTGCCTACCCCCTTCGTAAGTGCAGGTCTTAAATGACCTTTTATCTCTGTTCCCTCACCACAAATCAGATTGTTCTGAGGAGTTCCCAGTACATTATCCTTTCCTCTGTGTAATTACCTTAACAAGGTCCAGCTGTTTTTATTCTCAGAAGGTTACTCCCTGATGTACAGCTGCCTACCCCCTTCGTAAGTGCAGGTCCTAAATGAGCTATTTTCCCTGTTCCCTCACCACAATCCAGATTCTTTTGGGGAGTTACCAGTACAGTAACCATACCAGGAAGTACTTATTTTATTAAGCTACTGCTTTTCTTAATCTCAGTGGAGATATTTACTGATAAACAGCTACCTACGTCAGCATGTTCATGTCATTCCTAAATGAGCTTTTATCTCTCTCTCCCCTCACCACAAATCAGATTCTTCTGAGGAATTCCAGTACATTATCCTTTCCCCTGTGTAAATTACCTTAACAAGCTCCAGCTGTTTTTATTCTAAGAAGGTTTACTCCCTGATATAGTGCTGCCTACCGCCTTCGTAAGTGCAGGTCCTAAATGACCTTTTTTCTCTGTTCCCTCACCACAATCCAGATACTTTTGGGGAGTTACCCAGTACAATAACCATACCAGGAAGTACTTAATTTATTAAGCTACTGCTTTTCATAATCTCAGTGGAGATATTTACTGATAAACAGCTACCTACGCAGCATGTTCATGTCGTTCCTAAATGAGCTTTTATCTCTCTCCCCTCACCACAAATCAGATTCTTCTGAGGAGTTCCCAGTACATTATCCTTTCCCCTGTGTAATTACCTTAACAAGCCCCAGCTGTTTTTATTCTCAAGAGGTTTACTCCCTGATATACAGCTGCCTACCCCCTTCGTAAGTGCAGGTCCTAAATAAGCTTTTTCTCTGTTCCGTCACCACAATCAGATTCTTTTGGGGAGTTACCAGTACAGTAACCATACCAGGAAGTACTTAATTTATTAAGCTACTGCTTTTTCTTAATCTCAGTGGAGATATTTACTGATAAACACGTACCTACGCAGCATGATCATGTCGTTCCTAAATGAGCTTTTATCTCTCTCCCCTCACCACAAATCAGATTCTTCTGAGGAGTTCCCAGTACATTATCCTTTCCCATGTGTAATTACCTTAACAAGCTCCAGCTGGTTTTATTCTCAGAAGGTTACTCCCTGATATAAGCGGCCTACCCCCTTCGTAAGTGCAGGTCCTAAAAGAGGTTTGTTCTCTGTTCCCTCACCACAATCCAGATTCTTTTGGGGATTTACCAGTACAGTAACCATACCAGGAAGTACTTAATTTATTACGCTACTGATTTTCTTAATCTCAGTGAGATATTTACTGATAAACAGCTACCTATGCAGCATGTTCATGTAGTTCCTAATGATCTTTTATCTCTCTCTCCTCACCACAAATCAGATTCTTCAGAGGAGTTCCCAGTACATTATCCTTTCCCATGTGTTATTACCTTAACAAGCTCCAGCTGTTTTTATTCTCAGAAGGTTTACTCCCTGATATACAGCTGCCTACCCCCTTCGTAAGTGCAGGTCCTTAATGAGCTTTTTTCTCAGTTCCCTCACCACAATCCAGATTCTTTTGGGGAGTTACCAGTACAGTAACCATACCAGGAAGTACTTAATTTATTAAGCTACTGCTTTTCTTAAATCTCAGTGGAGATATTTTACTGATAAACAGCTACCAACGCAGCATGTTCATGTCGTTCCTAATGAGCTTTTATCTTCTCCCTTCACCACAAATCCGATTCTTCTGAGGAGTTCCCGTAAATTATCCTTTCCCCTGTGTAATTACCTTAACAAGCTCCAGCTGTTTTTATTCTCAGAAGGTTTACTCCCTGATATACAGCTGCCTACCCCCTTCGTAAGTGCAGGTCCTAAATGAGCTTTTGTCTCTGTTCCCTCACCACAATCCAGATTCTTTTGGGGAGTTACCCAGTACAGGAACCATACCAGGAAGTACTTAATTTATTAAGCTACTGCTTTTCTTAATCTCAGTGGAGATATTTACTGATAAACACGTACCTACGCAGCATGTTCATGTCGTTCCTAAATGAGCTTTAATCTCTCTCCCCTCACGACAAATAAGATTCTTCTGAGGAGTTCCCAGTACATTATCCTTTCCCTGTGTAATTACCCTTAACAAGCTCTAGCTGTTCTTATTATCAGAAGGTTTACTCCCTGATATACAGCTGCCTACCCCCTTCGTAAGTGCAGGTCCTAAATGAGCTTTTTTCTCTGTTCCCTCACCACAATCCAATTCTTTTGGAGAGGTACCAGTACAGTAACCATACCAGGAATTACTTAATTTATTAAGCTGCTGCTTTTCTTAATCTCAGTGGAGATATTTACTGATAAACAGCTACTTACGCAGCATGTTCATGTCGTTCCTAAATGAGCTTTTATCTCTCTCCCCTCACCACAAATCAGATTCTTCTGAGGAGTTCCCAGTACATTATCCTTTCCCCCTGTGCAATTACCTTAACAAGCTCCAGCGTTTTTATTCTCAGAAGGTTTACTCCCTGATATACAGATGCCTACCCCCTTCGAAAGTGCAGGTCCTTAATGAGCTTTTTTCTCTGTTCCCTCACCACAATCCAGATTCTTTTGGGGAGTTACCAGTACAGTAACCATACCAGAAGTACTTAATTTATTAAGCTACTGCTTTTCATAATCTCAGTGGAGATATTTACTGATAAACAGCTACCTAGGCAGCATGTTCATTTCGTTCTTAAATGAGCTTTATCTCTCTCCCCTCACCACAATCAGATTCTTCTGAGGAGTTCCCAGTACATTATCCTTTCCCCTGTGTAATTACCTTAACAAGCTTCAGCTGTTTTTATTCTCAGAAGTTTTACTCCCTGATATACAGCTGCTACCCCCCTTCGTAAGTGCAGGTCCTAAATGAGCTTTTTTCTCTGTTCCCTCACCACAATCCAGATTTTTTTTTGGCAGTTACCAGTACAGTAACCATACCACGAAGTACTTAATTTTTTAAGATACTGCTTTTCTTAATCTCAGTGGAGATATTTACTGATAAACACGTACCTACGCAGCATGTTCATGTCGTTCCTAAATGAGCTTTTATCTCTCTCTCCCTCACCACAAATCAGATTCTTCTGAGGAGTTCCCAGTACATTATCCTTTCCCTGTGTAATTACCTTAATAAGCTCCAGCTGTTTTTATTCTCAGAAGGTTTACTCCCTGATATACAGCTGCCTACCCCCCTTCGTAAGTGCAGGTCCTAAATGAGCTTTTTTCTCTGTTCCCTCACCACAATCCAGATTCTTTTGGGGAGTTACCAGTACAGTAAACATACCAGGAAGTACTTAATTTATTATGCTACTGCTTTTCTTAAACTCAGTGGAGATATTAACTGATAAACAGCTACCTACGCAGCATGTTCATGTCGTTCCTAAATGAGCTTTTATCTCTCTCCCCCTCACCACAAATCAGATTCTTCTGAGGAGCTCCCAGTACATTGTCGTTTCCCCTGTGTAATTACCTTAACAAGCTCCAGGTGTTTTTATTCTCAGAAGGTTTACTCCCTGATATACAGCTGCCTACCCCCTTCGTAAGTGCAGGTCCTAAATGAGCATTTTTCTCTGTTCCCTCACCACAATCCAGATTCTTTTGGGGAGTTACCAGTACAATAACCATACCAGGATGTACGTAATTTATTAAGCTACTGCTTTTCTTAATCTCAGTGGAGATATTTACTGATAAACAGCTACCTACGCAGCATGTTCATGTCATTCCTAAATGAGCTTTTATCTCTCTCCCCCCAACACAAATCAGATTCTTCCTGAGGAATTCCCAGTACATTATCCTTTCCCCTGTGTAATTACCTTAACAAGCTCCAGCTGTTTTTATTCTACAGAAGGTTTACCTCCCTGATATAAGCTGCCTACCGCCTTCGTAAGTGCAGGTCCTAAATGAGCTTTTTTCTCTGTTCCCTCACCACAATCCAGATACTTTTGGGGAATTACCAGTAAAATAACCATACCAGGAAGTACTTAATTTATTAAGCTACTGCTTTTCATAATCTCAGTGGAGATATTTACTGATAAACAGCTACCTACGCAGCATGTTCATGTCGTTCCTAAATGAGCTTTTATCTCTCCCCCTCACCACAAATCAGATTCTTCTGAGGAGTTCCCAGTACATTATCCTTTCCCCTGTGTAATTACCTTAACAAGCCCCAGCTGTTTTTATTCTCAGAAGGTTTACTCCCTGATATACAGCTGCCTACCCCCTTCGTAAGTGCAGGTCCTAAATAAGCTTTTTTCTCTGTTCCGTCACCACAATCCAGATTCTTTTGGGGAGTTACCAGTACAGTAACCATACCAGGAAGTACTTAATTTATTAAGCTACTGCTTTTCTTAATCTCAGTGGAGATATTTACTGATAAACAGCTACCTACGCAGCATGATCATGTCGTTCCTAAATGAGCTTTTATCTCTCTCCCCTCACCACAAATCAGATTCTTCTGAGGAGTTCCCATACATTATCCTTTCCCCTGTGTAATTACCTTAACAAGCTCCAGCTGTTTTTATTCTCAGAAGGTTTACTCCCTGATATACAGCTGCCTACCTCCTTCGTAAGTGCAGTCCTAAATGAGCTTTTTTCTCTGTTCCCTCACCATAATCCAGATTCGTTTGGGGACTTACCAGTACAGTAACCATACCAGGAAGTACTTAATTTATTAAGCTACTGCTTTTCTTAATCTCAGTGGAGATATTTACTGATAAACAGCTAACTACGCAGCATGTTCATTTCGTTCCTAAATGAGCTTTTATCTCTCTCCCCCTCACCACAAATCAGATTCTTCTGAGGAGTTCCCAGTACATTATCGTTTCCCCTGTGTAATTACCCTTAACAAGCTCCAGCTGTTTTTATTCTCAGAAGGTTTACTCCCTGATATACAGCTGCCTACCCCCCTTCGTAAGTGCAGGTCCTAAAAGAGGTTTGTTCTCTGTTCCCTCACCACAATCCAGATTCTTTTGGGGATTTACCAGTACAGGAACCATACCAGGAAGTACTTAATTTATTACGCTACTGATTTCTTAATCTCAGTGGAGATATTTACTGATAAACAGCTACCTATTCAGCATGTTCATGTAGTTCCTAAATGATCATTATCTCTCTCTCCTCACCACAAATAGATTCTTCAGAGGAGTTCCCAGTACATTTTAATTTCCCATGTGTTATTACCTTAACAAGCTCCAGCTGTTTTTATTCTCAGAAGGTTTACTCCCTGATATACAGCTGCCTACCCCCTTCGTAAGTGCAGGTCCTTAATGAGCTTTTTTCCTCAGTTCCCTCACCACAATCCTGATTCTTTTGGGGAGTTACCAGTACAGTAACCATACCAGGAAGTACTTATTTATTAAGCTACTGCTTTTCTAATCTCAGTGGAGATATTTACTGATAAACAGCTACCAACGCAGCATGTTCATGTCGTTCCTAAATGAGCTTTTATCTCTCTCCCTTCACCACAAATCCGATTCTTCTGAGGAGTTCCCGGTAAATATCCTTTCCCCTGTGTATTACCTTAACAAGCTCCAGCTGTTTTTATTCTCAGAAGGTTTACTCCCTGATATACAGCTGCCTACCCCCTTCGTAAGTGCAGGTCCTAAATGAGCTTTTTTCTCTGTTCCCCTCACCACAATCCAGATTCTTTTGGGGAGTTACCAGTACAGGAACCATACCAGGAAGTACTTAATTTATTAAGCTACTGCTTTTCTTAATCTCAGTGGAGATATTTACTGATAAACAGCTACCTACGCAGCATGTTCATGTCGTTCCTAAATGAGCTTTAATCTCTCCTCCCCTCACCACAAATAAGATTCTTCTGAGGAGTTCACAGTACATTATCCTTTCCCCTGTGTAATACCTTAACAAGCTCTAGCTGTTCTTATTATCAGAAGGTTTACTCCCTGATATACAGCTGCCTACCCCCTTCGTAAGTGCAGGTCCTAAATGAGCTTTTTTCTCTGTTCCCTCACCACAATCAGATTC
>NW_025956932.1:0-30514 GCF_023159225.1 Perognathus longimembris pacificus
AGCTCATTTAGGAACGACATGAACATGCTGCGTAGGTAGCTGTTTATCAGTAAATATCTCCACTGAGATTAAGAAAAGCAGTAGCTTAATAAATTAAGTACTTCCTGATATGGTTACTGTACTGGTAACTCCCCCAAAGAATCTGGATTGTGGTGATTGAACAGAGAAAAAATCTCATTTAGGACCTGCACTTACGAAGGGGGTAGGCAGCTGTATATCAGGGAGTAAACCTTCTGAGAATAAAAACAGCTGGAGCTTGTTAAGGTAATTACACAGGGGAAAGGATAATGTACTGGGAACTCCTCAGAAGAATCTGATTTGTGGTGAGGGGAGGAGAGATAAATCTCATTTAGGAACGACATGAACATGCTGCGTAGGTAGCTGTTTATCAGTAAATATCTCCACTGAGATTAAGAAACGCAGTAGCTTAATAAATTAAGTACTTCCTAGTATGGTTACTCTACTGGTAACTCCCCAAAAGAATCTGGATTGTGGTGAGGGAACAGAGAAAAAAGCTCATTTAGGACCTGCACTTACGAAGGGGTAGGCAGCTGTATATCAGGGAGTAAACCTTCTGAGAATAAAAATAGCTTGAATTGTTAAGGTAATTACACAGGGGAAAGGATAATGTACTGGGAACTCCTCAGAAGAATCTGATTTGTGGTGAAGTGCGAGAGATAAAAGCTCATTTAGGAACGACATGAACATGCTGCGTAGGTTGCTGTTTATCAGTAAATATCTCCACTGAGATTTAGAAAACCAGTAGCTTAATAAATTAAGTACTTCCTGGTATGGTTACTGTACTGGTAACTCCCCAAAGAATCTGGATTGTGGTGAGGGAACAGAGAAAAAAGCTCATTTAGGACCTGCACGTACGAAGGGGGTAGGCAGCTGTATATCAGGTAGTAAACCTTCTGAGAATAAAACAGCTGGAGCTTGTTAAGGTAATTACACAGGGGAAAGGATAATGTACTGGGAATTCCTCAGAAGAATCTGATTTGTGGTGAGTGGAGAGAGATAAAAGCTCATTTAGGAACGACATGAACATGCTGCGTAGGTCGCTGTTTATCAGTAAATATCTCCACTGAGATTAAGAAAAGCAGTAGCTTAATAAATTAAGTACTTCCTGGTATGGTTACTGTACTGGTAACTCCCCAAAAGAATCTGGATTGTGGTGAGGGAACAGAGAAAAAAGCTCATTTAGGACCTGCACGTACGAAGGGGGTAGGCAGCTGTATATCAGGTAGTAAACCTTCTGAGAATAAAAACAGCTGGAGCTTGTTAAGGTAATTACACGGGGAAAGGATAATGTACTGGGAATTCCTCAGAAGAATCTGATTTGTGGTGAGTGGAGAGAGATAAAAGCTCATTTAGGAACGACATGAACATGCTGCGTAGGTCGCTGTTTATCAGTAAATATCTCCACTGAGATTAAGAAAAGCAGTAGCTTAATAAATTAAGTACTTCCTGGTATGGTTACTGTACTGGTAAATCCCCAAAAGAATCTGGATTGTGGTGAGGGAACAGAGATAAAACTCATTTAGGACCTGCACTTACGAAGTGGGTAGGCAGCTGTATATCAGGGAGTAAACCTTCTGAGAATAAAAGAGCTGGAGCTTTTTAAGGTAATTACACAGGGGAAAGGATAATGTACTGGGAACTCCTCAGAAGAATCTGATTTGTGGTGAGGGGAGAGAGATAAAAGCTCATTTAGGAACGACATGAACATGCTGCGTAGGTAGCTGTTTATCAGTAAATATCTCCACTGAGATTAAGAAAAGCAGTAGCTTAATAATTAAGTACTTCCTGATATGGTTACTGTACTGGTAACTCCCCAAAGAATCTGGATTGTGGTGATTGAACAGAGAAAAAATCTCATTTAGGACCTGCACTTACGAAGGGGGTAGGCAGCTGTATATCAGGGAGTAAACCTTCTGAGAATAAAAACAGCTGGAGCTTGTTAGGTAATTACACAGGGGAAAGGATAATGTACTGGGAACTCCTCAGAAGAATCTGATTTGTGGTGAGGGGAGAGAGATAAAAGCTCATTTAGGAACGACATGAACATGCTGCGTAGGTAGCTGTTTATCAGTAAATATCTCCACTGAGATTAAGAAACGCAGTAGCTTAATAAATTAAGTACTTCCTAGTATGGTTACTGTACTGGTAACTCCCCAAAAGAATCTGGATTGTGGTGAGGGAACAGAGAAAAAAGCTCATTTAGGACCTGCACTTACGAAGGGGGTAGGCAGCTGTATATCAGGGAGTAAACCTTCTGAGAATAAAAATAGCTTTTATTGTTAAGGTAATTACACAGGGGAAGGATAATGTACTGGGAACTCCTCAGAAGAATCTGATTTGTGGTGAGGTGAGAGAGATAAAAGCTCATTTAGGAACGACATGAACATGCTGCGTAGGTTGCTGTTTATCAGTAAATATCTCCACTGAGATTTAGAAAACCAGTAGCTTAATAAATTAAGTACTTCCTGGTATGGTTACTGTACTGGGTAACTCCCCAAAGAATCTGGATTGTGGTGAGGGAACAGAGAAAAAAGCTCATTTAGGACCTGCACGTACGAAGGGGGTAGGCAGCTGTATATCAGGTAGTAAACCTTCTGAGAATAAAAACAGCTGGAGCTTGTTAAGGTAATTACACAGGGGAAAGGATAATGTACTGGGAATTCCTCAGAAGAATCTGATTTGTGGTGAGTGGAGAGAGATAAAAGCTCATTTAGGAACGACATGAACATGCTGCGTAGGTCGCTGTTTATCAGTAAATATCTCCACTGAGATTAAGAAAAGCAGTAGCTTAATAAATTAAGTACTTCCTGGTATGGTTACTGTACTGGTAACTCCCCAAAAGAATCTGGATTGTGGTGAGGGAACAGAGAAAAAAGCTCATTTAGGACCTGCACGTACGAAGGGGGTAGGCAGCTGTATATCAGGTAGTAACCTTCTGAGAATAAAAACAGCTGGAGCTTGTTAAGGTAATTACACAGGGGAAAGGATAATGTACTGGAATTCCTCAGAAGAATCTGATTTGTGGTGAGTGGAGAGAGATAAAAGCTCATTTAGGAACGACATGAACATGCTGCGTAGGTCGCTGTTTATCAGTAAATATCTCCACTGAGATTAAGAAAAGCAGTAGCTTAATAAATTAAGTACTTCCTGGTATGGTTACTGTACTGGTAACTCCCCAAAAGAATCTGGATTGTTTTGAGGGAACAGAGATAAAACTCATTTAGGACCTGCACTTACGAAGTGGGTAGGCAGCTGTATATCAGGGAGTAAACATTCTGAGAATAAAAAGAGCTTGAGCTTTTTAAGGTAATTACACAGGGGAAAAGATAATGTACTGGGATCTCCTAAGAAGAATCTGATTTGTGGTGAGGGGAGAGAGATAAAAGCTCATTTAGGAACGACATGAACATGCTGCGTAGGTAGCTGTTTATCAGTAAATATCTCCACTGAGATTAAGAAAAGCAGTAGCTTAATAAATTAAGTACTTCCTGGTATGGTTACTGTACTGGTAACTCCCCCAAAGAATCTGGATTGTGGTGATTGAACAGAGAAAAAATCTCATTTAGGACCTGCACTTACGAAGGGGGTAGGCAGCTGTATATCAGGGAGTAAACCTTCTGAGAAGAAAAACAGCTGGAGCTTGTTAAGGTAATTACACATTGGAAAGGATAATGTACCGGGAAATCCTCGGAAGAATCTGATTAGTGGTGAGGGGAGAGAGATAAAAGCTCATTTAGGAACGACATGAACATGCTGCATAGGTATCTGTTTATCAGTAAATATCTCCACTGAGATTAAGAAAGCAGTAGCTTAATAAATTAAGTACTTCCTAGTATGGGTACTGTACTGGTAACTCCCCAAAAGAATCTGGATTGTGGTGAGGGAACAGAGAAAAAAGCATTTAGGACCAGCACATTCTAAGGGGATAGGCAGTTGTATATCAGGGAGTAAACCTTCTGAGAATAAAAACAGCTGGAGTTTATAAATGGAATTACACAGGGGAAAGGATAATGTACTGGGAATTCCACAGAAGAATCTGATTTGTGGTGGGGGAGAGAGATAAAAGCTCATTTAGGAACGACATGAACATGCTGCGTAGGTAGCTGTTTATCAGTAAATATCTCCACTGAGACTAAGAAAAGCAGTAGCTTAATAAACTAAGTACTTCCTGGTATGGTTACTGTTCTGTTAACTCCCCAAAAGAATCTGGATTTTGGTGAGGGAACAGAGAAAAAAGCTCATTTAGCACCTGCACTTACGAAGGGGGTAGGCAGCTGTATATCAGGCAGTATCCCTTCTGAGAATAAAAACAGCTGGAGCTTGTTAAGGTAATTACAAAGGGGAAATGATAATGTACTGGGAACTCCTCAGAAGAATCTGATTTGTGGTGAGGGGAGAGAGATAAAAGCTCATTTAGGAACGACATGAAAAATGCTGCATAGGTAGCTGTTTTTCAGTAAATATCTCCACTGACATTAAGAAAAGCAGTAGCTTAATAAATTAAGTACTTCCTGGTATGGTTACTCTACTGGTAACTCCCCAAAAGAATATGGATTGTGGTGAGGGAACAGAGAAAAAGCTCATTTAGGACCTGCACTTACGAAGGGGGTAGGCAGCTGTATATCAGGGAGTATCCCTTCTGAGAATAAAAACAGCTGGAGCTTGTTAAGGTAATTACACAGGGGAAAGGATAATGTACTGGGAACTCCTCAGAAGAATCTGATTTGTGGTGAGGGGAGAGAGATAAAAGCTCATTTAGGAACGACATGAAAATGCTGCATAGGTAGCTGTTTATCATTAAATATCTCCACTGAGATTAAGAAAAGCAGTAGCTTAATAAATTAAGTACTTCCTGGTATGGTTACTGTACTGGTAACTCCACAAAAGAACCTGGATGGTGGTGAGGGAACAGAGAAAAAAGCTCATTTAGGAACGACATAAACATGCTGCATAGGTATCTGTTTATCAGTAAATATCTCCACTGAGATTAAGAAAAGCAGTAGCTTAATAAATTAAGTACTTCCTGGTATGATTACTGTACTGGTAACTCCCCAAAAGAATCTGGATTGTGGTGAGGGAACAGAGAAAAAAGCTCATTTAGGACCTGCACTTACGAAGTGGGTAGGCAGCTGTATATCAGGGAATAAACCATTCTGAGAATAAAAACAGCTGGAGCTTGTTAAGGTAATTACATAGGGGAAAGGATAATGTACTGGGAACTCCTCAGAAGAATCTGATTTGTGGTGAGGGGAGAGAGATGAAAGATCATTTAGGAACGACATGAATATGCTGCGTACGTAGCTCTTTATCAGTAAATATCTCCACTGAGATTAAGAAAAGCAGTAGCTTAATAAATTAAGTAACTTGCTGGTATGGATACTGTACTGGTAACTCCCCAAAAGAATCTGGATTGTGCTGAGGGAACAGAGAAAAAAAGCTCATTTAAGACGTGCACTTACGAAGGGGGTAGGCAGCTGTATATCAGGGAGTATCGCTTCTGAGAATAAAAACAGCTGGAGCTTGTTAAGGTAATTACACAGGGGAAAGGATAATGTACTGGGAACTCCTCAGAAGAATCTGATTTGTGGTGAGGGGAGAGAGATAAAAGCTCATTATTAACGACATGAACATGCTGCGTAGTTAGCTGTTTATCAGTAAATATCTCCACTGAGATTAAGAAAAGCAGTAGCTTAATAATTTAAGTACTTCCTGGTATGGTTACTGTACTGGTAACTCCCCAAAAGGATCTGGATTGTGGTGAGGAACAGAGAAAAAAGCTCATTTAGGACCTGCACTTACGAAGGGGGTAGGCAGCTGTATATCAGGGAGTAAACCTTCTGAGAATAAAAACAGCTGGAGCTTATTAAGGTAATTACACATGGGAAACGATAATGTACTGGGAACTCCTCAGAAGAATCTAAAATGTGGTGAGGGGAGAGACATAACAGCTCATTTAGGAACGACATGAACATGCTGCGGAGGTAGCTGTTTATCAGTAAATATCTCCACTGAGATTAAGAAAAGCAGTAACTTAATAAATTAAGTACTTCATGGTATGGTTACTGTACTGGTAACTCCCCAAAAGATTCTGGATTGTGGTGAGGGAACAGAGAGAAAAGCTCATTTAGGACCTGCACTTACGAAGGATGTAGGCACCTGTATATTAGGGAGTAAACCTTCTGAGAATAAAAACAGCTGGAGCTTGTTAAGGTAATTACATAGGGGAAAGGATAATGTACTGGGAACTCCTCAGAAGATTCTGATTTGTGGTGAGGGGAGAGAGATAAAAGCTCATTTAGGAACGACATGAACATGCTGCATAGGTATCTGTTTATCAGTAAATATCTCCACTGAGATTAAGAAAAGCAGTAACTTAATAAATTAAGTACTTCCTGGTATGGTTACTGTACCGGTAACTCCCCAAAAGAATCTGGATTGTGGTGAGTGAACAGAGAAAAAAGCTCATTTAAGACCTGCACTCACGAAGGGGGTAGGCAACTGTATATCACGGAGTAAACCTTCTGAGAATAAAAACAGCTGGAGCTTGTTAAGGTAATTACACAGGGGAAAGGATAATGTACTGGGAACTCCTCAGAAGAATCTGATTTGTGGTGAGGGGAGAGAGATAAAAGCTCATTTATGAACGACATGAACATGCTGCGTAGGTAGCTGTCTATCAGTAAATATCTCCACTGAGATTAAGAAAACCAGTAGCTTAATAAATTAAGTACTTCCTAGTATGGGTACTGTACTGGTAACTCCCCAAAAGAATCTGGATTGTGGTGAGGGAACAGAGAAAAAAGCTCATTTAGGACCAGCACATTCTAAGGGGATAGGCAGTTGTACATCAGGGAGTAAACCTTCTGAGAATAAAAACAGCTGGAGTTTATAAATGGAATTACACAGGGGAAAGGATAATGTACTGGGAATTCCACAGAAGAATCTGATTTGTGGTGGGGGAGAGAGATAAAAGCTCATTTAGGAACGACATGAACATGCTGCGTAGGTAGCTGTTTATCAGTAAATATCTCCACTGAGACTAAGAAAAGCAGTAGCTTAATAAACTAAGTACTTCCTGGTATGGTTACTGTACTGTTAACTCCCCAAAAGAATCTGGATTGTGGTGAGGGAAAAGAGAAAAAAGCTCATTTAGCACCTGCACTTACGAAGGGGGTAGGCAGCTGTATATCAGGCAGTATCCCTTCTGAGAATAAAAACAGCTGGAGCTTGTTAAGGTAATTACAAAGGGGAAATGATAATGTACTGGGAACTCCTCAGAAGAATCTGATTTGTGGTGAGGGGAGAGAGATAAAAGCTCATTTAGGAACGACATGAAAATGCTGCATAGGTAGCTGTTTTTCAGTAAATATCTCCACTGACATTAAGAAAAGCAGTAGCTTAATAAATTAAGTACTTCCTGGTATGGTTACTCTACTGGTAACTCCCAAAAAGAATATGGATTGTGGTGAGGGAACAGAGAAAAAGCTCATTTAGGACCTGCACTTACGAAGGGGGTAGGCAGCTGTATATCAGGGAGTATCCCTTCTGAGAATAAAAACAGCTGGAGCTTGTTAAGGTAATTACACAGGGGAAAGGATAATGTACTGGGAACTCCTCAGAAGAATCTGATTTGTGGTGAGGGGAGAGAGATAAAAGCTCATTTAGGAACGACATGAAAATGCTGCATAGGTAGCTGTTTATCATTAAATATCTCCACTGAGATTAAGAAAAGCAGTAGCTTAATAAATTAAGTACTTCCTGGTATGGTTACTGTACTGGTAACTCCACAAAAGAACCTGGATGGTGGTGAGGGAACAGAGAAAAAAGCTCATTAGGAACGACATAAACATGTTGCATAGGTATCTGTTTATCAGTAAATATCTCCACTGAGATTAAGAAAAGCAGTAGCTTAATAAATTAAGTACTTCCTGGTATGGTTACTGTACTGGTAACTCCCCAAAAGAATCTGGATTGTGGTGAGGGAACAGAGAAAAAAGCTCATTTAGGACCTGCACTTACGAAGTGGGTAGGCAGCTGTATATCAGGGAATAAACCATTCTGAGAATAAAAACAGCTGGAGCTTGTTAAGGTAATTACACAGGGGAAAGGATAATGTACTGGGAACTCCTCAGAAGAATCTGATTTTTGGTGAGGGGAGAGAGATAAAAGCTCATTTAGGAACGACATGAACATGCTGCGTACGTAGCTGTTTATCAGTAAATATCTCCACTGAGATTAAGAAAAGCAGTAGATAAATAAAAGAAGTACTTCCTGGTATGGTCACTGTACTGGTAACTCCCCAAAAGAATCTGGATTGTGGTGAGGGAACAAAGAAAACAGCTCATTTAGGACCTGCACATAAGAAGGGGGTAGACAGCAGTATATCAGGGAGTAAACCTTCTGAGAATAAAAACAGCTGGAGCTTGTTAAGGTAATTACATAGGGGAAAGGATAATGTACTGGGAACTCCTCAGAAGAATCTGATTTGTGGTGAGGGGAGAGAGATGAAAGATCATTTAGGAACGACATGAATATGCTGCGTACGTAGCTCTTTATCAGTAAATATCTCCACTGAGATTAAGAAAAGCAGTAGCTTAATAAATTAAGTACTTGCTGGTATGGATACTGTACTGGTAACTCCCCAAAAGAATCTGGATTGTGGTGAGGGAACAGAGAAAAAAGCTCATTTAGGACGTGCACTTACGAAGGGGGTAGGCAGCTGTATATCAGGGAGTATCGCGTCTGAGAATAAAAACAGCTGGAGCTTGTTAAGGTAATTACACAGGGGAAAGGATAATGTACTGGGAACTCCTCAGAAGAATCTGATTTGTGGTGAGGGGAGAGAGATAAAAGCTCATTATTAACGACATGAACATGCTGCGTAGTTAGCTGTTTATCAGTAAATATCTCCACGGAGATTAAGAAAAGCAGTAGCTTAATAAATTAAGTACTTCCTGGTATGGTTACTGTACTGGTAACTCCCCAAAAGGATCTGGATTGTGGTGAGGGAACAGAGAAAAAAGCTCATTTACGACCTGCACTTACGAAGGGGGTAGGCAGCTGTATATCAGGGAGTAAACCTTCTGAGAATAAAAACAGCTGGAGCTTATTAAGGTAATTACACATGGGAAACGATAATGTACTGGGAACTCCTCAGAAGAATCTAAAATGTGGTGAGGGGAGAGACATAACAGCTCATTTAGGAACGACATGAACATGCTGCGGAGGTAGCTGTTTATCAGTAAATATCTCCACTGAGATTAAGAAAAGCAGTAACTTAATAAATTAAGTACTTCATGGTATGGTTACTGTACTGGTAACTCCCCAAAAGATTCTGGATTGTGGTGAGGGAACAGAGAGAAAAGCTCATTTAGGACCTGCACTTACGAAGGATGTAGGCAGCTGTATATTAGGGAGTAAACCTTCTGAGAATAAAAACAGCTGGAGCTTGTTAAGGTAATTACATAGGGGAAAGGATAATGTACTGGGAACTCCTCAGAAGAATCTGATTTGTGGTGAGGGGAGAGAGATAAAAGCTCATTTAGGAACCACATGAACATGCTGCGTAGGTAGCTGTTTATCACTAAATATCTCCACTGAGATTAAGAAAAGCAGTAACTTAATAAATTAAGTACTTCATGGTATGGTTACTGTACTGGTAACTCCCCAAAAGATTCTGGATTGTGGTGAGGGAACAGAGAGAAAAGCTCATTTAGGACCTGCACTTACGAAGGATGTAGGCAGCTGTATATCAGGGAGTAAACCTTCTGAGAATAAAAACAGCTGGAGCTTGTTAAGGTAATTACACAGGGGAAAGGATAATGTACTGGGAACTCCTCAGAAGAATCTGATTTTTGGTGAGGGGAGAGAGATAAAAGCTCATTTAGCAACGACATGAACATGCTGCGTAGGTAGCTGTTTATCAGTAAATATCTCCACTGAGATTAAGAGAAGCAGTAGCTTAATAAATTAAGTACTTCCTGGTATGGTTACTGTACTGGTAACTCCCCAAAAGAATCTGGATTGTGGTGAGGGAACAGAGAAAAAAGCTCATTTAGGACCTGCACTTACGAAGGGGGTAGGCAGCCCTATATCAGGGAGTAAACCTTCTGAGAATAAAAACAGCTGGAGCTTGTTAAGGTAATTACACAGGGGAAAGGATAATGTACAGGGAACCCCTCAGAAGAATCTGATTTGTGGTGAGGGGAGAGAGATAAAAGCTCATTTAGGAACGACATGAACATGCTGCGTAGGTAGCTGTTTATCAGTAAATATCTCCACTGAGATTAAGAAAAGCAGTAGCTTAATAAATTAAGTACTTCCTGGTATGGTTACTGTACTGGTAACTCCCCAAAAGAATCTGGATTGTGGTGAGGGAACAGAGAAAAAAGCTCATATATTACCTGCACTTACGAAGGGGGTAGGCAGCTGTATATTAGGGAGTAAACCTTCTGAGAATAAAAACAGCTGGAGCTTGTTAAGGTAATTACACAGGGGAAAGGATAATGTACTGGGAACTCCTCAGAAGAATCTGATTTGTGGTGAGGGGAGAGAGATAAAAGCTCATTTAGGAAGGACATGGACATGCTGCGTACGTAGCTGTTTATCAGTAAATATCTCCACTGAGATTAAGAAAAGCAGTAGCTTAATAAATTAAGTACTTCCTGGTATGGTTACTGTACTGGTAACTCCCCAAAAGAATCTGGATTGTGGTGAGGGAACAGAGAAAAAAGCTCATATAGGACCTGCACTTACGAAGGGGGTTTGGCAGCTGTATATCAGGGAGTAAACCTTCTGAGAATAAAAACAGCTGGAGCTTGTTAAGGTAATTACACAGGGGAAAGGATAATGTACTGGGAACTCCTCAGAAGAATCTGATTTGTGGTGAGGGGAGAGAGATAAAAGCTCATTTAGGAACGATATGAACATGCTGCGTAGGTAGCTGTTTATCAGTAAATATCTCAACTGAGATTAAGAAAAGCAGTAGATTAATAAATTAAGTACTTCCTGGTATGGTTACTGTACTGGTAACTCCCCAAAAGAATCTGGAATGTGGTGATGGAATACAGAAAAAAGCTCTTTTAGGACCTGCACTTACGAAGGGGATAGGCAGCTGTATATCAGGGAGTAAACCTTCTGAGATAAAAACAGCTGGAGTGTGTTAAGGTAATTGTTGGGGTTCTGGACACCCCCTTTCTCCCCCCACGGGGAGAATGGTAACCACAAACTCTATGAAAGAGCACCCAGCCTGGCCCTCCGCCAGCGGAAGGCCAAAGGCGTGCTCACATGGGCAAACGCTAAGTAGAGGACGGGTTGCTGAAGCTTCCCCTCCCCCCAGTCCTCCCACATGTTACCGAGGGCGGAGGCGAGAAGGAAGGCATCAGGGACACGCTGCGGTGGTGGAATGCTTCTCAAAGACTTTAATATGGAAGGGCACTTATATAGAAGTAATGGCGGGAAAGAAAGGGGGCTGGCCAAAGGGTCAGTCATAGGCTAGGGGTCACGTTCATCAAGTGACATCACGAAACTTCCCTTTGTGGGCGGGACAACCCCATCATGGTGGCACGCACGTGTTCACCTCCCAAGGGGTGGAGGTCAAAATGTGGGAGGGGCTTCTATTGTCCCAAGGCTGGTGGAAGGGCAGTCTTTCCCAGGCCATAATAATCCCCAACATCTCCCCCTTTTTCTTTTTTTCAATAAGCAGGGGATGCTGTAAACACATGGCATGTGTGGGCATAAGGCAAATGCTGACATAAGATCTGTGGGGCCCCTTCCACAAAACTGGGGTGAGGGGTAGGTAAGGGTCCATCCATCTGGCTATGTCCAGAAGTCAGAATCCTCAGCTGGTTTCTGCCAAGTGCAGGAAGGTGCAGACAGCAGCCCTCTTTTGTTGGTGAGGTAGAAGCTGAAACTCTGGCATTCCCGGCAGTTCACAGTAGCTGATAACTCATACATAAGTGATTAGTAAAACATTCTTTTACATAAACATTGAAGCCAAGGTGTTAAACCTTTGCATTTACCTTTTTAAACATTTCTATCATAAAACATTGGGGTTGCGTGTCAATACCCTCAGCTCCTATTTTCTTTCCAACGGGACTCCCCAAGTCTAGCAGCACGGGGAGAGGAAAGGAAGAAGCATGGTGCAAAATTCCTTTGGTTTCTTTGTGTGACGCTGTAGGCAGTATTGCCACAGCAAAACATTGAGCCATGAGATGCTCAAGAAGGAATCTAGAAAGCAAACAAGGAAAGGAAGCTTGGTTGCTTCCTACCGTAGGCAGTCCTACTTTCCATGAGCCATGAGATGCTCAAGAAGGAATCTAGAAAGCAGACAAGGAGAGGAAGCTCGGTTGCCTCCTACCGTAGGCAGTCCTACTTTCCATATTTTCATGGGAGAGCAGAAGTCCAACATGGTCCTCCTTTTCCTGGAGAGAACAAGAAAACATTTCTCCAGAGTGGGTGCTCTGGGTTTAATTTTCCAATCTGGAAAAACACATATACTGTACTCCATCCCACACTGATTCGGGATGATTTAAAATTTCTGGATAATTAACATAAGCATAACTAATCCTTAATTAATCCTAGGGAATCCTTAATTAATCCTGGGGAATACCTCCCCCTTTTGTTTTTTTAAAATTATGACACCGGCGGCCACCAGGCAGGGAGTATGGATGGAGGTCTCGTCTTCTGTAGCTACTTCCTGCTGTCAAGGGGGCGACGTAAATCAAGGGCCCCTGGTCAGCCTGGCAGTCCGGTGTAGCTGGCAAAAAGTCCCCATCATTACCATGAGTATGGTCACTAGGGCCAGAGAGCGCTATGGTTTTCTCTAGCCCCCCCTGAGTCTTTGGGCATACCCAGAAGTTTCCAAGGTTGGTGCCTCCAGGGTTCAGGCCTGTGTTAGGGTGACGACTGTGAACGGCAAATTCCCCATTGGTGATCTCAGCAAGAGATGTTATTCTGTCAAAAGACACTTTTGAAAAGGTCAGGAAAAGTATCGACAAGTTCTCAGAGCTGGTTGGCATGAATGGCATAGAACACACCCTGGGCATAAGCCAGGAACAGTTCCCTTTTGGAGCATAAACCCAATTGTAAAGTGAACGAGTAAGGAGAAATGACTGAAAGAAGTGGTTAATGATAGAAAACTGGTTTGGCATAGCCAGTCAGAGGCAAAATAAATAAATATATATATACACCTATATACAACTGGCAAAAAAGAAGAAAATGGACAGGAATTATCTCTCTCGATTTCCCGGCTCTGATCCATTTTGAAAGGGTGAAACAAGGCATCTCCCTTTAGGATAATATGGCACCATTCTCCTCTCACTCCACTCCACCTTTCTGTCTCCTGGACTGGCTAAGTCCCAGGAATTTCAACGTTTGTGGCTGGAATTGCATTTTCCCATCCGCGTTTGAACTCGGGGCCTGAGCACTGTCCATGAGCACTTTCGCTCAAGGCTAGTGCTCTACCACTTGAGTCACGGTGCTGCTTCAGCCTTTTGCTCGCTCTCTGTGGTTGAGCTCTCAATCTGGCTCTTTGCTGTTTAACTGGGAGGTGGGATTTTGGAGAAATTTTTTCCTTTTGCCCGGGCTGGCTTTGAACTATCCAGGGAGTCATAGTCCTACAAGCCCTTTTTATTCCCAATTGAGCAACAAGGAAAAAACACAACAGAGATAATCCATTTGTAACCCGTTGAGAACTGACCAAAAACTGCTTGTGAAGGTTTGGCTATAACACTTAGAAAACATGAGATTTACATGCCATCAACTTGAATCACGCCATTGAATCCCACTGGCAAGTGAAAGAGAACACAGATAAATGACAACCAAGGGCAAAGGGTTAAAGCATTGTGGAATCCTCAGTCTCGGAAGTGGCTGCGTCCCTCATCCCCATTTGGCAAGTTCCATGCCATGCGATGGGGAACTCGAGGCAAGGCTGTAGTGGCTTCTCTTGCTCACATCTTGCTCTGGGTTGCCTGCAAAATTTCTATATAGATTGGTTAGGGTGTTCAAAATTTTTCAGCACTTCTGGCTCTGGTATATCGATGCCCTTCTGGTTTAAGCAGGGTGAAAAGACTTTCTTAATCACAAAATTCAAAGACTTTCTTAATCCCAAAATTTTTCCTGGCTAGCTGTGACCACTAACATAACTATGGTGATTTAACCTGGAGTAACTGTTAAGATGGAACTATTCACATCCTACTCAAGGCTCATAAATCATTCGAGCAGCTTCCAATGGGAGAGAGAGCAAAGAATCATTATTAGTGAAACAAGGCAGTTCGGGAACAGACTGTGGTGGCAGCTTCCCGTGTCCAGGAGCTGCTGCCCATCCATGCGGCTAGAACATCTGTCCACCTGTATCCTATAAAGCAGTATATTAATCCTGGGTCAGGAAAGTTGAGGTTAATAGTCACATATGTATGAAGCAATCTCAATTTCTTGATCTTGAGAGTTTATGAGAACACAGGAGAGAAAATGGGAAGGTAAAATCTTAATTTATGCCAAAGAGTTGTTAAGGCTACATGCACACTTAACTTTTAACACACTGAGTATAAAATAACATGCTGATTTTATACCATTGTGCTTTTACCACATGCTGCATATTTGAACCTTATGGAAACACACTGAATATAAAATAACATGCTGGTGTACTTTTACCACATGTTGTATATTTGAACCTTATGGAAATTTTTATAGGCACCTTTATCTCCATCAAACACCGGGATGGAAACCTATTGTTATGCTTTTAAATCTTACCAACAACCACACGCGCGCGCGCGCGCACACACACACACACAAAAATACCTGAGCGCTCTTTAAAATTGCTTTGATTGGCCATTTAAATTTTCTGGAATTCCAGCGGCAAATGATATTAATTTGCCCATAATAGAACCACGTGGTTGAATAAAAAAACAAAAGGGAAACCTGTTAATTACACACTCCCAACATGACAATTTTTAAATCACAGTGGACAAGCAAACCCTTTTATCCATCTAGAAAAACTCCAGTTGATTTTATCTCTTTGAACTGGTAAACATGGAAGTTCAATCAAATTACCTATTGCTGTATCAAAACTCTTTGTTTTCCTTTCAATATTCCATTTTAGTTTATAACTTCAGACTTTCCTGGCTCCAACCCCGTCTGCAGCTGTGAGTCTGACACAGAGAGAACGTGCAGGCAAGCACAGCGGGGTGCTTGCCTCTCTCAGCTGCAGCGCCATCGGCCAGCCCAGGCGAGCCTGGCACGCCCCTCACCTGGGGGTATTGGTGGGGCCCCGCCTCCAAAATGGCGTGCCCCATTGTGCTCCACGTGTGTGTTAAGTCAGAGAAATCAGGATTCAACCAACTCACCCGAATTTCTGAGCTTAACGACCATCGGCGGGCATAAAGCAGTTTGCCGGGCTGCAGCAGGTCCAGCCACTCCGGGGCTGCTGCCGCCGCTGCTGCTGCCCACGCACCCCAACTGGGACACCGTCCCATGGTCTAAACTGCACGCCACGCCTTTTAATCCATCCGCGGGCTGGGGCCGCACTGGCTCCAGCCCAGCCATTGTAAATACAAGCCTGGCCAAAGCAGCAGCCATCCCCAACGCTCTGCCGCCGCCATGCCACAGCTTCCCACATGGCGGAACCGCGCTACCGACACGCCGTGCTCGGCCCGCCACACTCGGCTGCCCAAATGTTACCGCAAAAGATGCCTGGTGCCGCCCGGGGCCACGTGGCCCCAGCGCACGCAGCTGGCAAACCCGGGGCGGCGCGGAACCCAGTGTACTCACGCTCAGCCCGCACAAGCCAAACCGCTCCGGCGCTCGGCCACCCACTGCTTCTCAAGCGCCACTGCGGGTGCCGGGATCACCGTCTGGCCCGGGGCGCGCAAAGCAGAACTAACCGACCCCAGCCCGGGGTCGCATTCCTCTTGCTCCGGCCCCACTGCTCCACTGACATGTTTCTGCGGGAAGCGCACCCCGCTCCCTCCGCCGCCTGGCGCCAAATCGCCACGGCGGGGCAACTCTCTGGCGCCGCGTCCCGCGAGCCTGTGTCTCCATGCTTCTGCCCCGTCTGGATGGGCAGGACCCTCCTCTAAAACCCTACTTAGCAATCTGTGGGGGTACTGTACCCCGAACTTCTCGGCCGTACAATTCGGTCCCCGTTCGGGCGCCATTTATGTTGGGGTTCTGGACACTGAGATTAAGAAAAGCAGTAGATTAATAAATTAAGTACTTCCTGGTATGGTTACTGTACTGGTAACTCCCCAAAAGAATCTGGAATGTGGTGATGGAATACAGAAAAAAGCTCTTTTAGGACCTGCACTTACGAAGGGGATAGGCAGCTGTATATCAGGGAGTAAACCTTCTGAGAATAAAAACAGCTGGAGTGTGTTAAGGTAATTGTTGGGGTTCTGGACACCCCCTTTCTCCCCCCACGGGGAGAATGGTAACCACAAACTCTATGAAAGAGCACCCAGCCTGGCCCTCCGCCAGCGGAAGGCCAAAGGCGTGCTCACATGGGCAAACGCTAAGTAGAGGACGGGTTGCTGAAGCTTCCCCTCCCCCCAGTCCTCCCACATGTTACCGAGGGCGGAGGCGAGAAGGAAGGCATCAGGGACACGCTGCGGTGGTGGAATGCTTCTCAAAGACTTTAATATGGAAGGGCACTTATATAGAAGTAATGGCGGGAAAGAAAGGGGGCTGGCCAAAGGGTCAGTCATAGGCTAGGGGTCACGTTCATCAAGTGACATCACGAAACTTCCCTTTGTGGGCGGGACAACCCCATCATGGTGGCACGCACGTGTTCACCTCCCAAGGGGTGGAGGTCAAAATGTGGGAGGGGCTTCTATTGTCCCAAGGCTGGTGGAAGGGCAGTCTTTCCCAGGCCATAATAATCCCCAACATCTCCCCCTTTTTCTTTTTTTCAATAAGCAGGGGATGCTGTAAACACATGGCATGTGTGGGCATAAGGCAAATGCTGACATAAGATCTGTGGGGCCCCTTCCACAAAACTGGGGTGAGGGGTAGGTAAGGGTCCATCCATCTGGCTATGTCCAGAAGTCAGAATCCTCAGCTGGTTTCTGCCAAGTGCAGGAAGGTGCAGACAGCAGCCCTCTTTTGTTGGTGAGGTAGAAGCTGAAACTCTGGCATTCCCGGCAGTTCACAGTAGCTGATAACTCATACATAAGTGATTAGTAAAACATTCTTTTACATAAACATTGAAGCCAAGGTGTTAAACCTTTGCATTTACCTTTTTAAACATTTCTATCATAAAACATTGGGGTTGCGTGTCAATACCCTCAGCTCCTATTTTCTTTCCAACGGGACTCCCCAAGTCTAGCAGCACGGGGAGAGGAAAGGAAGAAGCATGGTGCAAAATTCCTTTGGTTTCTTTGTGTGACGCTGTAGGCAGTATTGCCACAGCAAAACATTGAGCCATGAGATGCTCAAGAAGGAATCTAGAAAGCAAACAAGGAAAGGAAGCTTGGTTGCTTCCTACCGTAGGCAGTCCTACTTTCCATGAGCCATGAGATGCTCAAGAAGGAATCTAGAAAGCAGACAAGGAGAGGAAGCTCGGTTGCCTCCTACCGTAGGCAGTCCTACTTTCCATATTTTCATGGGAGAGCAGAAGTCCAACATGGTCCTCCTTTTCCTGGAGAGAACAAGAAAACATTTCTCCAGAGTGGGTGCTCTGGGTTTAATTTTCCAATCTGGAAAAACACATATACTGTACTCCATCCCACACTGATTCGGGATGATTTAAAATTTCTGGATAATTAACATAAGCATAACTAATCCTTAATTAATCCTAGGGAATCCTTAATTAATCCTGGGGAATACCTCCCCCTTTTGTTTTTTTAAAATTATGACACCGGCGGCCACCAGGCAGGGAGTATGGATGGAGGTCTCGTCTTCTGTAGCTACTTCCTGCTGTCAAGGGGGCGACGTAAATCAAGGGCCCCTGGTCAGCCTGGCAGTCCGGTGTAGCTGGCAAAAAGTCCCCATCATTACCATGAGTATGGTCACTAGGGCCAGAGAGCGCTATGGTTTTCTCTAGCCCCCCCTGAGTCTTTGGGCATACCCAGAAGTTTCCAAGGTTGGTGCCTCCAGGGTTCAGGCCTGTGTTAGGGTGACGACTGTGAACGGCAAATTCCCCATTGGTGATCTCAGCAAGAGATGTTATTCTGTCAAAAGACACTTTTGAAAAGGTCAGGAAAAGTATCGACAAGTTCTCAGAGCTGGTTGGCATGAATGGCATAGAACACACCCTGGGCATAAGCCAGGAACAGTTCCCTTTTGGAGCATAAACCCAATTGTAAAGTGAACGAGTAAGGAGAAATGACTGAAAGAAGTGGTTAATGATAGAAAACTGGTTTGGCATAGCCAGTCAGAGGCAAAATAAATAAATATATATATACACCTATATACAACTGGCAAAAAAGAAGAAAATGGACAGGAATTATCTCTCTCGATTTCCCGGCTCTGATCCATTTTGAAAGGGTGAAACAAGGCATCTCCCTTTAGGATAATATGGCACCATTCTCCTCTCACTCCACTCCACCTTTCTGTCTCCTGGACTGGCTAAGTCCCAGGAATTTCAACGTTTGTGGCTGGAATTGCATTTTCCCATCCGCGTTTGAACTCGGGGCCTGAGCACTGTCCATGAGCACTTTCGCTCAAGGCTAGTGCTCTACCACTTGAGTCACGGTGCTGCTTCAGCCTTTTGCTCGCTCTCTGTGGTTGAGCTCTCAATCTGGCTCTTTGCTGTTTAACTGGGAGGTGGGATTTTGGAGAAATTTTTTCCTTTTGCCCGGGCTGGCTTTGAACTATCCAGGGAGTCATAGTCCTACAAGCCCTTTTTATTCCCAATTGAGCAACAAGGAAAAAACACAACAGAGATAATCCATTTGTAACCCGTTGAGAACTGACCAAAAACTGCTTGTGAAGGTTTGGCTATAACACTTAGAAAACATGAGATTTACATGCCATCAACTTGAATCACGCCATTGAATCCCACTGGCAAGTGAAAGAGAACACAGATAAATGACAACCAAGGGCAAAGGGTTAAAGCATTGTGGAATCCTCAGTCTCGGAAGTGGCTGCGTCCCTCATCCCCATTTGGCAAGTTCCATGCCATGCGATGGGGAACTCGAGGCAAGGCTGTAGTGGCTTCTCTTGCTCACATCTTGCTCTGGGTTGCCTGCAAAATTTCTATATAGATTGGTTAGGGTGTTCAAAATTTTTCAGCACTTCTGGCTCTGGTATATCGATGCCCTTCTGGTTTAAGCAGGGTGAAAAGACTTTCTTAATCACAAAATTCAAAGACTTTCTTAATCCCAAAATTTTTCCTGGCTAGCTGTGACCACTAACATAACTATGGTGATTTAACCTGGAGTAACTGTTAAGATGGAACTATTCACATCCTACTCAAGGCTCATAAATCATTCGAGCAGCTTCCAATGGGAGAGAGAGCAAAGAATCATTATTAGTGAAACAAGGCAGTTCGGGAACAGACTGTGGTGGCAGCTTCCCGTGTCCAGGAGCTGCTGCCCATCCATGCGGCTAGAACATCTGTCCACCTGTATCCTATAAAGCAGTATATTAATCCTGGGTCAGGAAAGTTGAGGTTAATAGTCACATATGTATGAAGCAATCTCAATTTCTTGATCTTGAGAGTTTATGAGAACACAGGAGAGAAAATGGGAAGGTAAAATCTTAATTTATGCCAAAGAGTTGTTAAGGCTACATGCACACTTAACTTTTAACACACTGAGTATAAAATAACATGCTGATTTTATACCATTGTGCTTTTACCACATGCTGCATATTTGAACCTTATGGAAACACACTGAATATAAAATAACATGCTGGTGTACTTTTACCACATGTTGTATATTTGAACCTTATGGAAATTTTTATAGGCACCTTTATCTCCATCAAACACCGGGATGGAAACCTATTGTTATGCTTTTAAATCTTACCAACAACCACACGCGCGCGCGCGCGCACACACACACACACAAAAATACCTGAGCGCTCTTTAAAATTGCTTTGATTGGCCATTTAAATTTTCTGGAATTCCAGCGGCAAATGATATTAATTTGCCCATAATAGAACCACGTGGTTGAATAAAAAAACAAAAGGGAAACCTGTTAATTACACACTCCCAACATGACAATTTTTAAATCACAGTGGACAAGCAAACCCTTTTATCCATCTAGAAAAACTCCAGTTGATTTTATCTCTTTGAACTGGTAAACATGGAAGTTCAATCAAATTACCTATTGCTGTATCAAAACTCTTTGTTTTCCTTTCAATATTCCATTTTAGTTTATAACTTCAGACTTTCCTGGCTCCAACCCCGTCTGCAGCTGTGAGTCTGACACAGAGAGAACGTGCAGGCAAGCACAGCGGGGTGCTTGCCTCTCTCAGCTGCAGCGCCATCGGCCAGCCCAGGCGAGCCTGGCACGCCCCTCACCTGGGGGTATTGGTGGGGCCCCGCCTCCAAAATGGCGTGCCCCATTGTGCTCCACGTGTGTGTTAAGTCAGAGAAATCAGGATTCAACCAACTCACCCGAATTTCTGAGCTTAACGACCATCGGCGGGCATAAAGCAGTTTGCCGGGCTGCAGCAGGTCCAGCCACTCCGGGGCTGCTGCCGCCGCTGCTGCTGCCCACGCACCCCAACTGGGACACCGTCCCATGGTCTAAACTGCACGCCACGCCTTTTAATCCATCCGCGGGCTGGGGCCGCACTGGCTCCAGCCCAGCCATTGTAAATACAAGCCTGGCCAAAGCAGCAGCCATCCCCAACGCTCTGCCGCCGCCATGCCACAGCTTCCCACATGGCGGAACCGCGCTACCGACACGCCGTGCTCGGCCCGCCACACTCGGCTGCCCAAATGTTACCGCAAAAGATGCCTGGTGCCGCCCGGGGCCACGTGGCCCCAGCGCACGCAGCTGGCAAACCCGGGGCGGCGCGGAACCCAGTGTACTCACGCTCAGCCCGCACAAGCCAAACCGCTCCGGCGCTCGGCCACCCACTGCTTCTCAAGCGCCACTGCGGGTGCCGGGATCACCGTCTGGCCCGGGGCGCGCAAAGCAGAACTAACCGACCCCAGCCCGGGGTCGCATTCCTCTTGCTCCGGCCCCACTGCTCCACTGACATGTTTCTGCGGGAAGCGCACCCCGCTCCCTCCGCCGCCTGGCGCCAAATCGCCACGGCGGGGCAACTCTCTGGCGCCGCGTCCCGCGAGCCTGTGTCTCCATGCTTCTGCCCCGTCTGGATGGGCAGGACCCTCCTCTAAAACCCTACTTAGCAATCTGTGGGGGTACTGTACCCCGAACTTCTCGGCCGTACAATTCGGTCCCCGTTCGGGCGCCATTTATGTTTGGGTTCTGGACACTGAGATTAAGAAAAGCAGTAGATTAATAAATT
Source organism: Perognathus longimembris pacificus (assembly GCF_023159225.1). NCBI lineage: Eukaryota > Metazoa > Chordata > Mammalia > Rodentia > Heteromyidae > Perognathus > Perognathus longimembris. The sequence goes on from NW_025956932.1 coordinate 21,439, forward strand.
AAGTACTTCCTGGTATGGTTACTGTACTGGTAACTCCCCAAAAGAATCTGGAATGTGGTGATGGAATACAGAAAAAAGCTCTTTTAGGACCTGCACTTACGAAGGGGATAGGCAGCTGTATATCAGGGAGTAAACCTTCTGAGAATAAAAACAGCTGGAGTGTGTTAAGGTAATTGTTGGGGTTCTGGACACCCCCTTTCTCCCCCCACGGGGAGAATGGTAACCACAAACTCTATGAAAGAGCACCCAGCCTGGCCCTCCGCCAGCGGAAGGCCAAAGGCGTGCTCACATGGGCAAACGCTAAGTAGAGGACGGGTTGCTGAAGCTTCCCCACCCCCCAGTCCTCCCACATGTTACCGAGGGCGGAGGCGAAAAGGAAGGCATCAGGGACACGCTGCGGTGGTGGAATGCGTCTCAAAGACTTTAATATGGAAGGGCACTTATATAGAAGTAATGGCGGGAAAGAAAGGGGGCTGGCCAAAGGGTCAGTCATAGGCTAGGGTCACGTTCAACAAGTGACATCACGAAACTTCCCTTTGTGGGCGGGACAACCCCATCGTGGTGGCACGCACGTGTTCACCTCCCAAGGGGTGGAGGTCAAAAGGTGGGAGGGGCTTCTATTGTCCCAAGGCTGGTAGAAGGGCAGTCTTTCCCAGGCCATAATAATCCCCAACAGGTAATTACACAGGGGAAAGGGTAATGTACCGGGAACTCCTCAGAAGAATCGGATTTGTGGTGAGGGGAGAGAGATAAAAGCTCATTTAGGAACGACATGAACATGCTGCGTACATAGCTGTTTATCAGTAAATATCTCCAATGATATTAAGAAAAGCAGTAGCTTAATAAATTAAGTACTTCCTGGTATGGTTACTGTACTGGTAACTCCCAAAAGAATCTGGATTGTGGTGAGGGAACAGAGAAAAAAGCTCATTTAGGACCTGCAATTACGAAGGGGGTAGGCAGCGGTATATCAGGGATTAAACGTTCTGAGAAGAAAAACAGCTGGAGCTTGTTAAGGAAATTACAAAGGGGAAAGGATAATGTACTGGGAACTCCTCAGAAGAATCTGATTTGTGGTGAGGGGAGAGAGATAAAAGCTCATTTAGGAACGACATGAACATGCTGCGTAGGTAGCTGTTTATCAGTAAATATCTCCACTGAGATTAAGAAAAGCAGTAGCTTAATAAATTAAGTACTTCCTGGTATGGTTACTGTACTGGTAACTCCCCAAAAGAATCTGGATTGTGTTGAGGGAACAGAGAAAAAAGCTCATTTAGGACCTGCACTTACGAAGGGGCTAGGCAGCTGTATATCAGGGAGTAAACCTTCTGAGAATAAAAACAGCTGGAGCTTCTTAAGGTAATTACACAGGGGAAAGGATAATGTACTAGGAACTCCTCAGAAGAATCTGATTTGTGGTGAGGGGAGAGAGATAAAAGCTCATTTAGGAACGACATGAACATGCTGCGTACGTAGCTGTTTATCAGTAAATATCTCCACTGAGATTAAGAAAAGCAGTAGCTTAATAAATTAAGTACTTCCTGGTATGGTTACTGTACTGGGAACTCCCCAAAAGAATCTGGATTGTGGTGAGGGAACAGAGAAAAAAGCTCATTTAGGACCTGCACTTACGAAGGGGGTAGGCAGCTGTATATCAGGGAGTAAACCTTCTGAGAATAAAAACAGCTGGAGCTTGTTAAGGTAATTACACAGCGGAAAGGATAATATACTGGGAACTCCTCAGAAGAATCTGATTTGTGGTGAGGGGAGAGAGATAAAAGCTCATTTAGGAACGACATGAACATGCTGCGTAGGTAGCTGTTTATCAGTAAATATCTCCCCTGAGATTAAGAAAAGCAGTAGCTTAATAAATTAAGTACTTCCTGGTATGGTTACTGTACTGGTAACTCCCCAAAAGAATCTGGATTGTGGTGAGGGAACAGAGAAAAAAGCTCATTTAGGACCTGCACTTACCAAGGGGGTAGGCAGCTGTATATCAGGGAGTAAACCTTCTGAGAATAAAAACAGCTGGAGCTTGTTAAGGTAATTACACAGGGGAAAGGATAATGTACTGGGAACTCCTCAGAAGAATCTGATTTGTGGTGAGGGGAGAGAGATAAAAGCTCATTTAGGAACGACATGAACATGCTGCGTAGGTAGCTGTTTATCACTAAATATCTCCACTGAGATTAAGAAAAGCAGTAGCTTAATAAATTAAGTACTTCCTGGTATGGTTACTGTACTGGTAACTCCCCAAAAGAATCTGGATTGTGGTGAGGGAACAGAGAAAAAAGCTCATTTAGGACCAGCACATTCTAAGGGGATAGGCAGTTGTACATCAGGGAGTAAACCTTCTGAGAATAAAAACAGCTGGAGTTTATAAATGGAATTACACAGGGGAAAGGATAATGTACTGGGAATTCCACAGAAGAATCTGATTTGTGGTGGGGGAGAGAGATAAAAGCTCATTTAGGAACGACATGAACATGCTGCGTAGGTAGCTGTTTATCAGTAAATATCTCCACTGAGACTAAGAAAAGCAGTAGCTTAATAAACTAAGTACTTCCTGGTATGGTTACTGTACTGTTAACTCCCCAAAAGAATCTGGATTGTGGTGAGGGAAAAGAGAAAAAAGCTCATTTAGCACCTGCACTTACGAAGGGGGTAGGCAGCTGTATATCAGGCAGTATCCCTTCTGAGAATAAAAACAGCTGGAGCTTGTTAAGGTAATTACAAAGGGGAAATGATAATGTACTGGGAACTCCTCAGAAGAATCTGATTTGTGGTGAGGGGAGAGAGATAAAAGCTCATTTAGGAACGACATGAAAATGCTGCATAGGTAGCTGTTTTTCAGTAAATATCTCCACTGACATTAAGAAAAGCAGTAGCTTAATAAATTAAGTACTTCCTGGTATGGTTACTCTACTGGTAACTCCCAAAAAGAATATGGATTGTGGTGAGGGAACAGAGAAAAAGCTCATTTAGGACCTGCACTTACGAAGGGGGTAGGCAGCTGTATATCAGGGAGTATCCCTTCTGAGAATAAAAACAGCTGGAGCTTGTTAAGGTAATTACACAGGGGAAAGGATAATGTACTGGGAACTCCTCAGAAGAATCTGATTTGTGGTGAGGGGAGAGAGATAAAAGCTCATTTAGGAACGACATGAAAATGCTGCATAGGTAGCTGTTTATCATTAAATATCTCCACTGAGATTAAGAAAAGCAGTAGCTTAATAAATTAAGTACTTCCTGGTATGGTTACTGTACTGGTAACTCCACAAAAGAACCTGGATGGTGGTGAGGGAACAATGAAAAAAGCTCATTTAGGAACGACATAAACATGTTGCATAGGTATCTGTTTATCAGTAAATATCTCCACTGAGATTAAGAAAAGCAGTAGCTTAATAAATTAAGTACTTCCTGGTATGGTTACTGTACTGGTAACTCCCCAAAAGAATCTGGATTGTGGTGAGGGAACAGAGAAAAAAGCTCATTTAGGACCTGCACTTACGAAGTGGGTAGGCAGCTGTATATCAGGGAATAAACCATTCTGAGAATAAAAACAGCTGGAGCTTGTTAAGGTAATTACACAGGGGAAAGGATAATGTACTGGGAACTCCTCAGAAGAATCTGATTTTTGGTGAGGGGAGAGAGATAAAAGCTCATTTAGGAACGACATGAACATGCTGCGTACGTAGCTGTTTATCAGTAAATATCTCCACTGAGATTAAGAAAAGCAGTAGATAAATAAAAGAAGTACTTCCTGGTATGGTTACTGTACTGGTAACTCCCCAAAAGAATCTGGATTGTGGTGAGGGAACAAAGAAAACAGCTCATTTAGGACCTGCACATAAGAAGGGGGTAGACAGCAGTATATCAGGGAGTAAACCTTCTGAGAATAAAAACAGCTGGAGCTTCTTAAGGTAATTACATAGGGGAAAGGATAATGTACTGGGAACTCCTCAGAAGAATCTGATTTGTGGTGAGGGGAGAGAGATGAAAGATCATTTAGGAACGACATGAATATGCTGCGTACGTAGCTCTTTATCAGTAAATATCTCCACTGAGATTAAGAAAAGCAGTAGCTTAATAAATTAAGTACTTGCTGGTATGGATACTGTACTGGTAACTCCCCAAAAGAATCTGGATTGTGGTGAGGGAACAGAGAAAAAAGCTCATTTAGGACGTGCACTTACGAAGGGGGTAGGCAGCTGTATATCAGGGAGTATCGCGTCTGAGAATAAAAACAGCTGGAGCTTGTTAAGGTAATTACACAGGGGAAAGGATAATGTACTGGGAACTCCTCAGAAGAATCTGATTTGTGGTGAGGGGAGAGAGATAAAAGCTCATTATTAACGACATGAACATGCTGCGTAGTTAGCTGTATATCAGTAAATATCTCCACGGAGATTAAGAAAAGCAGTAGCTTAATAAATTAAGTACTTCCTGGTATGGTTACTGTACTGGTAACTCCCCAAAAGGATCTGGATTGTGGTGAGGGAACAGAGAAAAAAGCTCATTTACGACCTGCACTTACGAAGGGGGTAGGCAGCTGTATATCAGGGAGTAAACCTTCTGAGAATAAAAACAGCTGGAGCTTATTAAGGTAATTACACATGGGAAACGATAATGTACTGGGAACTCCTCAGAAGAATCTAAAATGTGGTGAGGGGAGAGACATAACAGCTCATTTAGGAACGACATGAACATGCTGCGGAGGTAGCTGTTTATCAGTAAATATCTCCACTGAGATTAAGAAAAGCAGTAACTTAATAAATTAAGTACTTCATGGTATGGTTACTGTACTGGTAACTCCCCAAAAGATTCTGGATTGTGGTGAGGGAACAGAGAGAAAAGCTCATTTAGGACCTGCACTTACGAAGGATGTAGGCAGCTGTATATTAGGGAGTAAACCTTCTGAGAATAAAAACAGCTGGAGCTTGTTAAGGTAATTACATAGGGGAAAGGATAATGTACTGGGAACTCCTCAGAAGAATCTGATTTGTGGTGAGGGGAGAGAGATAAAAGCTCATTTAGGAACCACATGAACATGCTGCGTAGGTAGCTGTTTATCACTAAATATCTCCACTGAGATTAAGAAAAGCAGTAACTTAATAAATTAAGTACTTCATGGTATGGTTACTGTACTGGTAACTCCCCAAAAGATTCTGGATTGTGGTGAGGGAACAGAGAGAAAAGCTCATTTAGGACCTGCACTTACGAAGGATGTAGGCAGCTGTATATCAGGGAGTAAACCTTCTGAGAATAAAAACAGCTGGAGCTTGTTAAGGTAATTACATAGGGGAAAGGATAATGTACTGGGAACTCCTCAGAAGAATCTGATTTTTGGTGAGGGGAGAGAGATAAAAGCTCATTTAGGAACGACATGAACATGCTGCGTACGTAGCTGTTTATCAGTAAATATCTCCACTGAGATTAAGAAAAGCAGTAGATAAATAAAAGAAGTACTTCCTGGTATGGTCACTGTACTGGTAACTCCCCAAAAGAATCTGGATTGTGGTGAGGGAACAAAGAAAACAGCTCATTTAGGACCTGCACATAAGAAGGGGGTAGACAGCAGTATATCAGGGAGTAAACCTTCTGAGAATAAAAACAGCTGGAGCTTCTTAAGGTAATTACATAGGGGAAAGGATAATGTACTGGGAACTCCTCAGAAGAATCTGATTTGTGGTGAGGGGAGAGAGATGAAAGATCATTTAGGAACGACATGAATATGCTGCGTACGTAGCTCTTTATCAGTAAATATCTCCACTGAGATTAAGAAAAGCAGTAGCTTAATAAATTAAGTACTTGCTGGTATGGATACTGTACTGGTAACTCCCCAAAAGAATCTGGATTGTGGTGAGGGAACAGAGAAAAAAGCTCATTTAGGACGTGCACTTACGAAGGGGGTAGGCAGCTGTATATCAGGGAGTATCGCGTCTGAGAATAAAAACAGCTGGAGCTTGTTAAGGTAATTACACAGGGGAAAGGATAATGTACTGGGAACTCCTCAGAAGAATCTGATTTGTGGTGAGGGGAGAGAGATAAAAGCTCATTATTAACGACATGAACATGCTGCGTATTTAGCTGTTTATCAGTAAATATCTCCACGGAGATTAAGAAAAGCAGTAGCTTAATAAATTAAGTACTTCCTGGTATGGTTACTGTAGGGGTAATTCCCCAAAAGGATCTGGATTGTGGTGAGGGAACAGAGAAAAAAGCTCATTTACGACCTGCACTTACGAAGGGGGTAGGCAGCTGTATATCAGGGAGTAAACCTTCTGAGAATAAAAACAGCTGGAGCTTATTAAGGTAATTACACATGGGAAACGATAATGTACTGGGAACTCCTCAGAAGAATCTAAAATGTGGTGAGGGGAGAGACATAACAGCTCATTTAGGAACGACATGAACATGCTGCGGAGGTAGCTGTTTATCAGTAAATATCTCCACTGAGATTAAGAAAAGCAGTAACTTAATAAATTAAGTACTTCATGGTATGGTTACTGTACTGGTAACTCCCCAAAAGATTCTGGATTGTGGTGAGGGAACAGAGAGAAAAGCTCATTTAGGACCTGCACTTACGAAGGATGTAGGCAGCTGTATATTAGGGAGTAAACCTTCTGAGAATAAAAACAGCTGGAGCTTGTTAAGGTAATTACATAGGGGAAAGGATATGTACTGGGAACTCCTCAGAAGAATCTGATTTGTGGTGAGGGGAGAGAGATAAAAGCTCATTTAGGAACCACATGAACATGCTGCGTAGGTAGCTGTTTATCACTAAATATCTCCACTGAGATTAAGAAAAGCAGTAACTTAATAAATTAAGTACTTCATGGTATGGTTACTGTACTGGTAACTCCCCAAAAGATTCTGGATTGTGGTGAGGGAACAGAGAGAAAAGCTCATTTAGGACCTGCACTTACGAAGGATGTAGGCAGCTGTATATCAGGGAGTAAACCTTCTGAGAATAAAAACAGCTGGAGCTTGTTAAGGTAATTACATAGGGGAAAGGATAATGTACTGGGAACTCCTCAGAAGAATCTGATTTGTGGTGAGGGGAGAGAGATAAAAGCTCATTTAGGAACGACATGAACATGCTGCGTAGGTAGCTGATTATCAGTAAATATCTCCAGTGAGATTAAGAAAAGCAGTAGCTTAATAAATTAAGTACTTCCAGGTATGGTTACTGTACTGGTAACTCCCCAAAAGAATCTGGATTGTGGTGAGGGAACAGAGAAAAAAGCTCATTTAGGACCCGCACTTACGAAGGGGGTAGGCAGCTGTATATCAGGGAGTAAAGCTTCTGAGAATAAAAACAGCTGGAGCTTGTTAAGGTAATTACACAGGAGAAAGGATAATGTACTGGGAACTCCTCAGAAGAATCTGATTTGTGGTGAGGGTTGAGAGATAAAAGCTCATTTAGGAACGACATGAACATGCTGCGTAGGTAGCTGTTTATCAGTAAATATCTCCACTGAGATTAAGAAAAGCAGTAGATAAATAAATGAAGTACTCCCTGGTATGGTCACTGTACTGGTAACTCCCCAAAAGAATCTGGATTGTGGTGAGGGAACAGAGAAAAAAGCTCATTTAGGACCTGCACATAAGAAGGGGGTAGACAGCAGTATATCAGGGAGTATCGCTTCTGAGAATAAAAACAGCTGGAGCTTGTTAAGGTAATTACACAGGGGAAAGGATAATGTACTGGGAACTCCTCAGAAGAATCTGATTTGTGGTGAGTGGAGAGAGATAAAAGCTCCTTTGGAACGACATGAACATGCTGCGTAGGTAGCTGTTTATCAGTAAATATCTCCACTGAGATTAAGAAAAGCAGTAGCTTAATAAATTAAGTACTTCCTGGTATGGTTACTGTACTGGTAACTCCCCAAAAGAATGTGGATTGTGGTGAGGGAACAGAGAAAAAAGCTCATTTATGTCCTGCACTTACGAAGGGGGTAGGCAGCTGTATATCAGGGAGTAAACCTTCTGAGAATAAAAACAGCTGGAGCTTGTTAAGGTAATTACACAGGGGAATGGATAATGTACTGGGAACTCCTCAGAACAATCTGATTTTTGGTGAGGGGAGAGAGATAAAAGCTCATTTAGGAACGACATGAACATGCTGCATACGTAGCTGTTTATCAGTAAATATCTCCACTGAGATTAAGAAAAGCAGTAGCTTAATAAATGAAGTACTTCCTGGTATGGTCACTGTACTGGTAACTCCCCAAAAGAATCTGGATTGTGGTGAAGGAACAGAGAAAAAAAGCTCATTTAGGACCTGCACATACGAAGGGGGTAGACAGCAGTATATCAGGGAGTAAGCCTTCTGAGAATAAAAACAGCTTGAGCTTGTTAAGGTAATTACATAAGGGAAAGGATAATGTACTGGGAACTCCTCAGAAGAATCTGATTTGTGGTGAGGGGAGAGAGATAAAAGCTCATTTAGAAACGACATGAACATGCTGCGTACGTAGCTGTTTATCAGTAAATATCTCCACTGAGATTAAGAAAAGCAGTAGCTTAATGAATTAAGTACTTCCTGGTATGGTAACTGTACTGGTAACTCCCCAAAAGAATCTGGATTGTGGTGAGGGAACAGAGAAAAAAGCTCATTTAGGACCTGCACTTACGAAGGGGGTAGGCAGCTGTATATCAGGGAGTAAACCTTCTGAGAATAAAAACAGCTGTAGCTTGTTAAGGTAATTACACAGGGGAAAGGATAATGTACTGGGAACTCCTCAGAAGAATCTGATTTGTGGTGATGGGATAGAGATAAAAGCTCATTTAGGAACGACATGAACATGCTGCGTACTTAGCTGTTTATCAGTAAATATCTCCACTGAGATTAAGAAAAGCAGTACCTTAATAAATTAAGTACTTGCTGGTATGCATACTGTACTGGTAACTCCCCAAAAGAATCTGGATTGTGGTGAGGGAACAGAGAAAAAAGCTCATTTAGGACCTGCACTTACGAAGGGGGTAGGCAGCTGTATATCAGGGGAGTATCGCTTCTGAGAATAAAAACAGCTGGAGCTTGTTAAGGTAATTACACAGGGAAAAGGATAAT